>NW_027441943.1:0-280444 GCF_048569485.1 Anomaloglossus baeobatrachus
GGGGGCTCGGTCTCTGTGGCGGCGAGGTGTGGGGGGCTCCGGTCTCTGTGGCGGCGAGGTGTGGGGGCTCTGGTCTCTGTGGCGCGAGGTGTGGGGGCTCTGGTCTCTGTGGCGGCGAGGTGTGGGGGGCTCCGGTCTCTGTGGCGGCGAGGTGTGGGGGGCTCCGGTCTCTGTGGCGGCGAGGTGGGGGGGGGGCTCTGTCTCTGTGGCGGCGAGGTGTGGGGGGCTCCGGTCTCTGTGGCGGCGAGGTGTGGGGGGCTCCGGTCTCTGTGGCGGCGAGGTGTGGGGGGCTCCGGTCTCTGTGGCGGCGAGGTGTGGGGGGCTCCGGTCTCTGTGGCGGCGAGGTGTGGGGGGCTCCGGTCTCTGTGGCGGCGAGGTGTGGGGGCTGCGGTCTCTGTGGCGGTGAGGTGTGGGCTCCGGTCTCTGTGGCGGCGAGGTGTGGGGGGCTCCGGTCTCTGTGGCGGCGAGGTGTGGGGGGCTCCGGTCTCTGTGGCGGCGAGGTGTGGGGCTCCGGTCTCTGTGGCGGCGAGGTGTGGGGGGCTCCGGTCTCTGTGCGGCGAGGTGTGGGGGGCTCCGGTCTCTGTGGCGGCGAGGTGTGGGGGGCTCGGTCTCTGTGGCGGCGAGGTGTGGGGGCTCCGGTCTCTGTGGCGGCGAGGTGTGGGGGCTCCGGTCTCTGTGGCGGCGAGGTGTGGGGGCTCTGGTCTCTGTGGCGGCGAGGTGTGGGGGCTCTGGTCTCTGTGGCGGCGAGGTGTGGGGGGCTCCGGTCTCTGTGGCGGCGAGGTGTGGGGGGCTCCGGTCTCTGTGGCGGCGAGGTGGGGGGGGGTCTCTTGTCTCTGTGGCGGCGAGGTGTGGGGGGCTCCGGTCTCTGTGGCGGCGAGGTGTGGGGGGCTCCGGTCTCTGTGGCGGCGAGGTGTGGGGGGCTCCGGTCTCTGTGGCGGCGAGGTGTGGGGGGCTCGGTCTCTGTGGCGGCGAGGTGTGGGGGCTCCGGTCTCTGTGGCGGCGAGGTGTGGGGGGCTCCGGTCTCTGTGGCGGTGAGGTGTGGGGGCTCTGGTCTCTGTGGCGGCGAGGTGTGGGGGGCTCCGGTCTCTGTGGCGGCGAGGTGTGGGGGGCTCCGGTCTCTGTGGCGGCGAGGTGTGGGGGCTCCGGTCTCTGTGGCGGCGAGGTGTGGGGGGCTCCGGTCTCTGTGGCGGCGAGGTGTGGGGGACTCCGGTCTCTGTGGCGGCGAGGTGTGGGGGGCTCCGGTCTCTGTGGCGGTGAGGTGTGGGGCTCCGGTTTCCCATGGCGGTGAGGTGTGGGGGGCTCCGGTCCCTGTGGCGGCGAGGTGTGGGGAGCTCCGTCCGGTCCCTGTGGCGGCGAGGTGTGGGGGGCTCCGTCTCTGTGGCGGCGAGGTGTGGGGGGCTCCGGTCTCTGTGGCGGCGAGGTGTGGGGGCTCCGGTCTCTGTGGCGGCGAGGTGTGGGGGGCTCCGGTCTCTGTGGCGGCGAGGTGTGGGGGCTCTGGTCTCTGTGGCGGCGAGGTGTGGGGGCTCTGGTCTCTGTGGCGGCGAGGTGTGGGGGGCTCCGGTCTCTGTGGCGGCGAGGTGTGGGGGGGCTCCGGTCTCTGTGGCGGCGAGGTGTGGGGGGGGGGGGTCTCTTGTCTCTGTGGCGGCGAGGTGTGGGGGGCTCCGGTCTCTGTGGCGGCGAGGTGTGGGGGCTCGGTCTCTGTGGCGGCAAGGTGTGGGGGCTCGGTCTCTGTGGCGGCAAGGTGTGGGGGCTCCGGTCTCTGTGGCGGCGAGGTGGGGGGGGGGTCTCTTGTCTCTGTGGCGGCGAGGTGTGGGGGGCTCCGGTCTCTGTGGCGGCGAGGTGTGGGGGCTCCGGTCTCTGTGGCGGCGAGGTGTGGGGGGCTCCGGTCTCTGTGGCGGCAAGGTGTGGGGGGCTCTGGTCTCTGTGGCGGCGAGGTGTGGGGGGCTCCGGTCTCTGTGGCGGCGAGGTGGGGGGGGGGGTCTCTTGTCTCTGTGGCGGCGAGGTGTGGGGGGCTCCGGTCTCTGTGGCGGCGAGGTGTGGGGGGCTCCGGTCTCTGTGGCGGCGAGGTGTGGGGGGCTCCGGTCTCTGTGGCGGCGAGGTGTGGGGGGCTGCGGTCTCTGTGGCGGTGAGGTGTGGGGGCTCCGGTCTCTGTGGCGGCGAGGTGTGGGGGGCTCCGGTCTCTGTGGCGGCGAGGTGTGGGGGGCTCCGGTCTCTGTGGCGGCGAGGTGTGGGGGGCTCCGGTCTCTGTGGCGGCGAGGTGTGGGGGGCTCCGGTCTCTGTGGCGGCGAGGTGTGGGGGGCTCCGGTCTCTGTGGCGGCGAGGTGTGGGGGGCTCCGGTCTCTGTGGCGGCGAGGTGTGGGGGCTCCGGTCTCTGTGGCGGCGAGGTGTGGGGGGCTCCGGTCTCTGTGGCGGCGAGGTGTGGGGGCTCTGGTCTCTGTGGCGGCGAGGTGTGGGGGCTCTGGTCTCTGTGGCGGCGAGGTGTGGGGGGCTCCGGTCTCTGTGGCGGCGAGGTGTGGGGGGCTCCGGTCTCTGTGGCGGCGAGGTGGGGGGGGGGGGTCTCTTGTCTCTGTGGCGGCGAGGTGTGGGGGCTCCGGTCTCTGTGGCGGCGAGGTGTGGGGGGCTCCGGTCTCTGTGGCGGCGAGGTGTGGGGGGCTCCGGGTCTCTGTGGCGGCGAGGTGTGGGGGCTCCGGTCTCTGTGGCGGCTGAGGTGTGGGGGCTCGGGTCTCTGTGGCGGCGAGGTGTGGGGGGCTCCGGTCTCTGTGGCGGCGAGGTGTGGGGGGCTCCGGTCTCTGTGGCGGCGAGGTGTGGGGGGCTCCGGTCTCTGTGGCGGCGAGGTGTGGGGGGCTCCGGTCTCTGTGGCGGCGAGGTGTGGGGGACTCCGGTCTCTGTGGCGGCGAGGTGTGGGGGGCTCCGGTCTCTGTGGCGGTGAGGTGTGGGGGCTCCGGTTCCCATGGCGGTGAGGTGTGGGGGGCTCCGGTCCCTGTGGCGGCGAGGTGTGGGGAGCTCCGTCCGGTCCCTGTGGCGGCGAGGTGTGGGGGGCTCCGGTCTCTGTGGCGGCGAGGTGTGGGGGGCTCCGGTCTCTGTGGCGGCGAGGTGTGGGGGCTCCGGTCTCTGTGGCGGCGAGGTGTGGGGGGCTCCGGTCTCTGTGGCGGCGAGGTGTGGGGGCTCTGGGTCTCTGTGGCGGCGAGGTGTGGGGGCTCTGGTCTCTGTGGCGGCGAGGTGTGGGGGGCTCCGGTCTCTGTGGCGGCGAGGTGTGGGGGGCTCCGGTCTCTGTGGCGGCGAGGTGTGGGGGGGGGGTCTCTTGTCTCTGTGGCGGCGAGGTGTGGGGGGCTCCGGTCTCTGTGGCGGCGAGGTGTGGGGGGCTCCGGTCTCTGTGGCGGCAAGGTGTGGGGGGCTCCGGTCTCTGTGGCGGTGAGGTGTGGGGGGCTCCGGTCTCTGTGGCGGCGAGGTGGGGGGGGGGGTCTCTTGTCTCTGTGGCGGCGAGGTGTGGGGGGCTCCGGTCTCTGTGGCGGCGAGGTGTGGGGGCTCCGGTCTCTGTGGCGGCGAGGTGTGGGGGGCTCCGGTCTCTGTGGCGGCAAGGTGTGGGGGCTCCGGTCTCTGTGGCGGCGAGGTGTGGGGGGCTCGGTCTCTGTGGCGGCGAGGTGGGGGGGGGGGTCTCTTGTCTCTGTGGCGGCGAGGTGTGGGGGGCTCCGGTCTCTGTGGCGGCGAGGTGTGGGGGGCTCCGGTCTCTGTGGCGGCGAGGTGTGGGGGCTCCGGTCTCTGTGGCGGCGAGGTGTGGGGGGCTGCGGTCTCTGTGGCGGTGAGGTGTGGGGGCTCCGGTCTCTGTGGCGGCGAGGTGTGGGGGGCTCCGGTCTCTGTGGCGGCGAGGTGTGGGGGGCTCCGGTCTCTGTGGGCGGCGAGGTGTGGGGGGCTCCGGTCTCTGTGGCGGCGAGGTGTGGGGGGCTCCGGTCTCTGTGGCGGCGAGGTGTGGGGGGCTCCGGTCTCTGTGGCGGCGAGGTGTGGGGCTCCGGTCTCTGTGGCGGCGAGGTGTGGGGGGCTCCGGTCTCTGTGGCGGCGAGGTGTGGGGGCTCTGGTCTCTGTGGCGGCGAGGTGTGGGGGCTCTGGTCTCTGTGGCGGCGAGGTGTGGGGGCTCTGGTCTCTGTGGCGGCGAGGTGTGGGGGGCTCCGGTCTCTGTGGCGGCGAGGTGTGGGGGGCTCCGGTCTCTGTGGCGGCGAGGTGTGGGGGGCTCCGGTCTCTGTGGCGGCGAGGTGTGGGGCTCTGGTCTCTGTGGCGGCGAGGTGTGGGGGGCTCCGGTCTCTGTGGCGGCGAGGTGTGGGGGGGCTCCGGTCTCTGTGGCGGCGAGGTGTGGGGGGCTCCGGTCTCTGTGGCGGCGAGGTGTGGGGGGCTCCGGTCTCTGTGGCGGCGAGGTGTGGGGGGCTCCGGTCTCTGTGGCGGCGAGGTGTGGGGGGCTCCGGTCTCTGTGGCGGCGAGGTGTGGGGGGGCTCCGGTCTCTGTGGCACTGAGGTGGATCATGTGGAGTGTAGGGTTCAGCCTATATTGGTCTCTTTTGGGCGCAGTATCAGTGACGTCACTTCTGCGACTTGGCTCCTGCGTGTGGCCGCCATTTTTTCGGAGACCTCGTCCTCACCTATGACTGAGGTCTGCGCTCAGTAACTTCTCCTCTTCGCACTCAATGACGTCAGGATGCAGCAGACGCCATGTTGGGTGCTGGCAGAAGCGTAGGCGCAGCTAGTCTGGCTGTGACGTGCTGACGTAGGCGGCTGTGGTGACGTGCGCGGCTCCGCAGTGCCCGGTGCACAGTGACGCGCCTGCTGCTCCGTGACTGGCTGATTCCAAGATGGCGGCCTGCGGACGTGTCCGGCTGTGGTGCTGGCTGGCGGCGAGCGCGGGGCTGGCTCTGCTCGTGTGCCCGACGGTCCGGGCTGAGGAGGCGGGGGCCGCGGTGGCGGCTGTGGCTCAGGCTGCGGCCTCCCAGCCCCGGAGACTCCCCGGCATCAGACTGATCGAGGAGGAGGCCTGCAGAGAGGACATCACCCGCATCTGCCCCAAGAACGCCTGGAACAACAACCTGGCCGTGCTGGAGTGCCTGCAGGACGTGCGGGAGGTGAGACCCCGAGATATGGAGGGGAGACCCCCAATATAGAGAGACCCCCGAGATATAGAGGGGAGACCCCCAATATATAGAGAGACCCCCCCCAGAACAACAACCTGGCCGTGCTGGAGTGCCTGCAGGACGTGCGGGAGGTGAGGAGCCCCCGAGATATGGAGGGGAGACCCCCAATATATAGAGAGAGACCCCCGAGATATGGAGGGGAGACCCCAATATATAGAGACCCCCCCAGAACAACAACCTGGCCGTGCTGGAGTGCCTGCAGGACGTGCGGGAGGTGAGACCCCCGAGATATGGAGGGGAGACCCCCAATATATAGAGAGAGACCCCCGACATATAGAGGGGAGACCCCCAATATATAGAGAGACACCCCCCAGAACAACAACCTGGCCGTGCTGGAGTGCCTGCAGGACGTGCGGGAGGTGAGGAGACCCCCGAGATATGGAGGGGAGACCCCCAATATATAGAGAGACCCCCCCCCCCCCAGAACAACAACCTGGCCGTGCTGGAGTGCCTGCAGGACGTGCGGGAGGTGAGACCCCCGAGATATGGAGGGGAGACCCCCAATATATAGAGAGACCCCCCCCAGAACACAACAACTGGCCGTGCTGGAGTGCCTGCAGGACGTGCGGGAGGTGAGCCCCCCGAGATATGGAGGGGAGACCCCCAATATATAGAGAGACCCCGACATATAGAGGGGAGACCCCCAATATATAGAGAGACCCCCCCCACCCAGAACAACAACCTGGCCGTGCTGGAGTGCCTGCAGGACGTGCGGGAGGTGAGGAGCCCCCCGAGATATGGAGGGGAGACCCCCAATATATAGAGAGAGACCCCCGAGATATAGAGGGGAGACCCCCAATATATAGAGAGAGACCCCCGAGATATGGAGGGGAGACCCCCAATATATAGAGAGAGACCCCCGAGATATGGAGGGGAGACCCCCAATATATAGAGAGAGACCCCCGAGATATGGAGGGGAGACCCCCAATATATATAGAGACCCCCCCCCACCCAGAACAACAACCTGGCCGTGCTGGAGTGCCTGCAGGACGTGCGGGAGGTGAGACCCCCGAGATATGGAGGGGAGACCCCCAATATATAGAGAGACCCCCCCCCAGAACAACAACCTGGCCGTGCTGGAGTGCCTGCAGACGTGCGGGAGGTGAGCCCCCCGAGATATGGAGGGGAGACCCCCAATATATAGAGAGACCCCCCCCCCCCCAGAACAACAACCTGGCCGTGCTGGAGTGCCTGCAGGACGTGCGGGAGGTGAGACCCCCGAGATATGGAGGGGAGACCCCCAATATATAGAGAGACCCCCCCCCCACCCAGAACAACAACCTGGCCGTGCTGGAGTGCCTGCAGGACGTGCGGGAGGTGAGCCCCCCGAGATATGGAGGGGAGACCCCCGAGATATGGAGGGGAGACCCCCAATATATAGAGAGAGACCCCCCACCCAGAACAACAACCTGGCCGTGCTGGAGTGCCTGCAGGACGTGCGGGAGGTGAGACCCCCGAGATATGGAGGGGAGACCCCCAATATATAGAGAGAGACCCCCGAGATATAGAGGGGAGACCCCCAATATATAGAGAGACCCCCCCCCCACCCAGAACAACAACCTGGCCGTGCTGGAGTGCCTGCAGGACGTGCGGGAGGTGAGGAGCCCCCCGAGATATGGAGGGGAGACCCCCAATATATAGAGAGAGACCCCCCGACATATAGAGGGGAGACCCCCAATATATAGAGAGACCCCCCCCAGAACAACAACCTGGCCGTGCTGGAGTGCCTGCAGGACGTGCGGGAGGTGAGACCCCCGAGATATGGAGGGGAGACCCCCAATATATAGAGAGAGACCCCCGAGATATGGAGGGGAGACCCCCAATATATAGAGAGAGACCCCCGACATATGGAGGGGAGACCCCCAATATATAGAGAGACCCCCCCCCCCCCCAGAACAACAACCTGGCCGTGCTGGAGTGCCTGCAGGACGTGCGGGAGGTGAGACCCCCGAGATATGGAGGGGAGACCCCCAATATATAGAGAGACCCCCCCAGAACAACAACCTGGCCGTGCTGGAGTGCCTGCAGGACGTGCGGGAGGTGAGGAGACCCCCGAGATATGGAGGGGAGACCCCCAATATATAGAGAGACCCCCCCCCCCCAGAACAACAACCTGGCCGTGCTGGAGTGCCTGCAGGACGTGCGGGAGGTGAGACCCCCGAGATATGGAGGGGAGACCCCCAATATATAGAGAGACCCCCCCCAGAACAACAACCTGGCCGTGCTGGAGTGCCTGCAGGACGTGCGGGAGGTGAGCCCCCCGAGATATGGAGGGGAGACCCCCAATATATAGAGAGACCCCCGACATATAGAGGGGAGACCCCCAATATATAGAGAGACCCCCCCCACCCAGAACAACAACCTGGCCGTGCTGGAGTGCCTGCAGGACGTGCGGGAGGTGAGGAGCCCCCCGAGATATGGAGGGGAGACCCCCAATATATAGAGAGAGACCCCCGAGATATAGAGGGGAGACCCCCAATATATAGAGAGAGACCCCCGAGATATGGAGGGGAGACCCCCAATATATAGAGAGAGACCCCCGAGATATGGAGGGGAGACCCCCAATATATAGAGAGAGACCCCCGAGATATGGAGGGAGACCCCCAATATATATAGAGACCCCCCCCACCCAGAACAACAACCTGGCCGTGCTGGAGTGCCTGCAGGACGTGCGGGAGGTGAGACCCCCGAGATATGGAGGGGAGACCCCCAATATATAGAGAGACCCCCCCCCAGAACAACAACCTGGCCGTGCTGGAGTGCCTGCAGGACGTGCGGGAGGTGAGGAGCCCCCGAGATATGGAGGGGAGACCCCCAATATATAGAGAGACCCCCCCCCCCCCCAGAACAACAACCTGGCCGTGCTGGAGTGCCTGCAGGACGTGCGGGAGGTGAGACCCCCGAGATATGGAGGGGAGACCCCCAATATATAGAGAGACCCCCCCCACCCAGAACAACAACCTGGCCGTGCTGGAGTGCCTGCAGGACGTGCGGGAGGTGAGCCCCCCGAGATATGGAGGGGAGACCCCCGAGATATGGAGGGGAGACCCCCAATATATAGAGAGAGACCCCCCCACCCAGAACAACAACCTGGCCGTGCTGGAGTGCCTGCAGGACGTGCGGGAGGTGAGACCCCCGAGATATAGAGGGGAGACCCCCAATATATAGAGAGACCCCCCCCCCAGAACAACAACCTGGCCGTGCTGGAGTGCCTGCAGGACGTGCGGGAGGTGAGACCCCCGAGATATGGAGGGGAGACCCCCAATATATAGAGAGACCCCCCCCCCACCCAGAACAACAACCTGGCCGTGCTGGAGTGCCTGCAGGACGTGCGGGAGGTGAGACCCCCGAGATATGGAGGGGAGACCCCCAATATATAGAGAGACCCCCCCCCCACCCAGAACAACCACCTGGCCGTGCTGGAGTGCCTGCAGGACGTGCGGGAGGTGAGACCCCCGAGATATGGAGGGGAGACCCCCAATATATAGAGAGACCCCCCCCACCCAGAACAACCACCTGGCCGTGCTGGAGTGCCTGCAGGACGTGCGGGAGGTGAGACCCCCGAGATATGGAGGGGAGACCCCCAATATATAGAGACCCCCCCCCCCCACCCAGAACAACCACCTGGCCGTGCTGGAGTGCCTGCAGGACGTGCGGGAGGTGAGACCCCCGAGATATGGAGGGGAGACCCCCAATATATAGAGAGACCCCCCCCCCCCACCCAGAACAACCACCTGGCCGTGCTGGAGTGCCTGCAGGACGTGCGGGAGGTGAGACCCCCGAGATATGGAGGGGAGACCCCCAATATATAGAGAGACCCCCCCCACCCAGAACAACAACCTGGCCGTGCTGGAGTGCCTGCAGGACGTGCGGGAGGTGAGACCCCCGAGATATGGAGGGGAGACCCCCAATATATAGAGAGACCCCCCCACCCAGAACAACAACCTGGCCGTGCTGGAGTGCCTGCAGGACGTGCGGGAGGTGAGACCCCCGAGATATGGAGGGGAGACCCCCAATATATAGAGAGACCCCCCCCCCCCCACCCAGAACAACCACCTGGCCGTGCTGGAGTGCCTGCAGGACGTGCGGGAGGTGAGACCCCCGAGATATGGAGGGGAGACCCCCAATATATCGAGAGACCCCCCCCCCACCCAGAACAACAACCTGGCCGTGCTGGAGTGCCTGCAGGACGTGCGGGAGGTGAGACCCCCGAGATATGGAGGGGAGACCCCCAATATATAGAGAGACCCCCCCACCCAGAACAACAACCTGGCCGTGCTGGAGTGCCTGCAGGACGTGCGGGAGGTGAGACCCCCGAGATATGGAGGGGAGACCCCCAATATATAGAGAGACCCCCCCCCCCACCCAGAACAACCACCTGGCCGTGCTGGAGTGCCTGCAGGACGTGCGGGAGGTGAGACCCCCGAGATATGGAGGGGAGACCCCCAATATATCGAGAGACCCCCCCCCACCCAGAACAACAACCTGGCCGTGCTGGAGTGCCTGCAGGACGTGCGGGAGGTGAGACCCCCGAGATATGGAGGGGAGACCCCCAATATATAGAGACCCCCCCCCCCACCCAGAACAACCACCTGGCCGTGCTGGAGTGCCTGCAGGACGTGCGGGAGGTGAGACCCCGAGATATAGAGGGGAGACCCCCAATATATAGAGACCCCCCCCCCAGAACAACAACCTGGCCGTGCTGGAGTGCCTGCAGGACGTGCGGGAGGTGAGACCCCCGAGATATGGAGGGGAGACCCCAATATATAGAGAGAGACCCCCGAGATAGAGGGGAGACCCCCAATATATAGAGAGACCCCCCCCCCAGAACAACAACCTGGCCGTGCTGGAGTGCCTGCAGGACGTGCGGGAGGTGAGGAGCCCCCCGAGATATGGAGGGGAGACCCCCGAGATATAGAGAGACCCCCCCCCCAGAACAACAACCTGGCCGTGCTGGAGTGCCTGCAGGACGTGCGGGAGGTGATGAGACCCCCGAGATATGGAGGGAGACCCCCGAGATATAGAGAGACACCCCCCCCCCCCCAGAACAACAACCTGGCCGTGCTGGAGTGCCTGCAGGACGTGCGGGAGGTGAGACCCCCGAGATATGGAGGGGAGACCCCCAATATATAGAGAGACCCCCCCCCCCCCAGAACAACAACCTGGCCGTGCTGGAGTGCCTGCAGGACGTGCGGGAGGTGAGACCCCCGAGATATGGAGGGGAGACCCCCAATATATAGAGAGAGACCCCTCCCCAGAACAACAACCTGGCCGTGCTGGAGTGCCTGCAGGACGTGCGGGAGGTGAGACCCCCGAGATATGGAGGGGAGACCCCCAATATATAGAGAGACCCCCCCCACCCAGAACAACAACCTGGCCGTGCTGGAGTGCCTGCAGGACGTGCGGGAGGTGAGGAGCCCCCCGAGATATGGAGGGGAGACCCCCGAGATATGGAGAGAGACACCCCCCCCCAGAACAACAACCTGGCCGTGCTGGAGTGCCTGCAGGACGTGCGGGAGGTGAGACCCCGAGATATGGAGGGGAGACCCCCAATATATAGAGAGAGACACACCCCCCCCCCCAGAACAATAACCTGGCCGTGCTGGAGTGCCTGCAGGACGTGCGGGAGGTGAGGAGCCCCCCGAGATATGGAGGGGAGACCCCCAATATATAGAGCCCCCCCCCAGAACAACAACCTGGCCGTGCTGGAGTGCCTGCAGGACGTGCGGGAGGTGACGAGACCCCCGAGATATGGAGGGGAGACCCCCAATATATAGAGGAGACCACCCCCCCCCCCAGAACAACAACCTGGCCGTGCTGGAGTGCCTGCAGGACGTGCGGGAGGTGAGGAGCCCCCCGAGATATGGAGGGGAGACCCCCAATATATAGAGGAGACCACCCCCCCCCAGAACAACAACCTGGCCGTGCTGGAGTGCCTGCAGGACGTGCGGGAGGTGAGGAGCCCCCCCGAGATATGGAGGGGAGACCCCCAATATATAGAGGAGACCAACCCCCCCCCCCAGAACAACAACCTGGCCGTGCTGGAGTGCCTGCAGGACGTGCGGGAGGTGACGAGACCCCCGAGATATGGAGGGGAGACCCCCAATATATAGAGGAGACCACCCCCCCCAGAACAACAACCTGGCCGTGCTGGAGTGCCTGCAGGAAGTGCGGGAGGTGACGAGACCCCCGAGATATGGAGGGGAGACCCCCAATATATAGAGGAGACCACCCCCCCCCCAGAACAACAACCTGGCCGTGCTGGAGTGCCTGCAGGACGTGCGGGAGGTGACGAGACCCCCGAGATATGGAGGGGAGACCCCCAATATATAGAGAGACCCCCCCCCCAGAACAACAACCTGGCCGTGCTGGAGTGCCTGCAGGACGTGCGGGAGGTGAGGAGACCCCCGAGATATGGAGGGGAGACCCCCGAGATATGGAGGGGAGACCCCCGAGATATGGAGGGGAGACCCCCCGAGATATGGAGGGGAGACCCCCGAGATATGGAGGGGAGACCCCCCCCCCCAGAACAACAACCTGGCCGTGCTGGAGTGCCTGCAGGACGTGCGGGAGGTGAGGAGCCCCCCGAGATATGGAGGGGAGCCCCCCCGAGATATAGAGGAGACCCCCCCACCCAGAGCAACAACCTGGCCGTGCTGGAGTGCCTGCAGGACGTGCGGGAGGTGAGCCCCCTGAGATATGGAGGGGAGACCCCCAATATATAGAGGAGACCCCCCCACCCAGAGCAACAACCTGGCCGTGCTGGCGTGCCTGCAGGACGTGCGGGAGGTGAGGAGCCCCCGAGATATGGAGGGGAGACCCCCAATATATAGAGGAGACCCCCAATATATAGAGGAGACCCCCCACCCAGAGCAACAACCTGGCCGTGTTGGAGTGCCTGCAGGATGTGCGGGAGGTGAGGAGACCCCCGAGATATGGAGGGGAGACCCCCCGAGATATAGAGGAGACCACCCCCCCAGAACAACCTGGCCGTGTGGGAGTGCCTGTAGGACACGCGGGAGGTGAGGAGCCCCCCGAGATATAGAGGGGAGACCCCCAATATATAGAGAGAGACCACCCCCCCCAGAACAACAACTTGGCCGTGTGGGAGTGCCTGTAGGACGCGCGGGAGGTGAGCCCCCCCCGAGATATAGAGGAGAGACCCCCCCCCCTGAGATAGACCCCCAATATATAGAGGAGACCGCCTCCCCCCCCAAGAACAACAACCTGGCCGTGCGAGAGGTGAGACCCCGGGATAGGGTAGACCCCCACAGATAGGGGGAGAGCCCCCAATATATAGAGGAGACCCCCACACATAGGGTAGCCCCCCCCCCCCCCCGGATAGAGGAGACCCCCACACATAGGGAAGAGGTCACCCTCGAGATGTAGGGGAACCCCCCCCGGGATACGTGAGCCCCCCACAGATAGGGGTGGAGAGGGCCCCCCAAGATGCCCCCCCAACCCTGAGATATAGGGGAGAAAGCCCCCCCCAACCCTGAGATATAGGGGAGAAAGCCCCCCCAACCCTGAGATATAGGGGAGAAATCCCCCCCAACCCTGAGATATAGGGGAGAAATCCCCCCCAACCCTGAGATATAGGGGACCCCCAACCCTGAGATATAGGGGAGAAAGCCCCCCCCAACCCTGAGATATAGGGGAGGAAGCCCCCCCAACCCTGAGATATAGGGGAGGAAGCCCCCCCAACCCTGAGATATAGGGGAGAAAGCCCCCCCAACCCTGAGATATAGGGGAGAAAGCCCCCCCAACCCTGAGATATAGGGGAGAAAGCCCCCCCCAACCCTGAGATATAGGGGAGAAAGCCCCCCCCAACCCTGAGATATAGGGAGAAAAGCCCCCCCCAACCCTGAGATATAGGGGAGAAAGCCCCCCCCAACCCTGAGATATAGGGGAGAAAGCCCCCCCCAACCCTGAGATATAGGGGAGAAAGCCCCCCCCCAACCCTGAGATATAGGGGAGAAAGCCCCCCCCCCAAACCCTGAGATATAGGGGAGGAAGCCCCCCCCAACCCTGAGATATAGGGGAGGAAGCCCCTCCCAACCCTGAGATATAGGGGAGGAAGCCCCCCCAACCCTGAGATATAGGGGAGATAGAGATCCTCCACCACGATATTGATGGGTGGTAGGAGAGTTGTCGTCCCTCCCCCAGAGATAGAGGGTACCCCGCTCCCCCATGTCTCCATCTGCAGAGCACCCCCCATTGGCCTCCCCGGGGCACAGCCGCCCTCTCTTGGGCCGGTCATGTGTTGTCTGGAGGCTGCGCTCCGCTCTGTGCCGGTGACATCTGCGCTCCGCTCTGTGCCGGTGACATCTGCGCTCCGCTCTGTGCCGGTGACATCTGCGCTCCGCTCTGTGCAGGTGACATCTGCGCTCCGCGCTGTGCCGGTGACATCTGCGCTCCGCGCTGTGCCGGTGACATCTGCGCTCCGCTCTGTGCCGGTGACATCTGCGCTCCGCTCTGTGCCCGGTGACATCTGCGCTCCGCTCTGTGCCGGTGACATCTGCGCTCCGCTCTGTGCCGGTGACATCTGCGCTCCGCTCTGTGCCGGTGACATCTGCGCTCCGCTCTGTGCCGGTGACATCTGCGCTCCGCTCTGTGCCGGTGACATCTGCGCTCCGCGCTGTGCCGGTGACATCTGCGCTCCGCGCTGTGCCGGTGACATCTGCGCTCCGCTCTGTGCCGGTGACATCTGCGCTCCTCTCTGTGCCGGTGACATCTGCGCTCCTCTCTGTGCCGGTGACATCTGCGCTCCTCTCTGTGCCGGTGACATCTGCGCTCCGCTCTGTGCCGGTGACATCTGCGCTCCGCTCTGTGCCGGTGACATCTGCGCTCCGCGCTGTGCCGGGTGACATCTGCGCTCCGCTCTGTGCCGGTGACATCTGCGCTCCGCTCTGTGCCGGTGACATCTGCGCTCCGCTCTGTGCCGGTGACATCTGCGCTCCGCTCTGTGCCGGTGACATCTGCGCTCCGCTCTGTGCCGGTGACATCTGCGCTCCGCGCTGTGCCGGTGACATCTGCGCTCCGCGCTGTGCCGGTGACATCTGCGCTCCGCGCTGTGCCGGTGACATCTGCGCTCCGCGCTGTGCCGGTGACATCTGCGCTCCGCGCTGTGCCGGTGACATCTGCGCTCCGCTCTGTGCCGGTGACATCTGCGCTCCGCTCTGTGCCGGTGACATCTGCGCTCCGCTCTGTGCGGTGACATCTGCGCTCCGCTCTGTGCCGGGTGACATCTGCGCTCCGCTCTGTGCAGGTGACATCTGCGCTCCGCTCTGTGCAGGTGACATCTGCGCTCCGCTCTGTGCAGGTGACATCTGCGCTCCGCTCTGTGCAGGTGACATCTGCGCTCCGCTCTGTGGCGGGTGACATCTGCGCTCCGCTCTGTGCAGGTGACATCTGCGCTCCGCTCTGTGGCGGTGACATCTGCGCTCCGCTCTGTGGCGGTCGGTGACATCTGCGCTCCGCTCTGTGGCGGTGACATCTGCGCTCCGCTCTGTGGCGGTGACATCTGCGCTCCGCTCTGTGGCCGGCGGTGACATCTGCGCTCCGCTCTGTGGCGGTGACATCTGCGCTCCGCTCTGTGGCGGTGACATCTGCGCTCCGCTCTGTGGCGGTGACATCTGCGCTCCGCTCTGTGCCGGTGACATCTGCGCTCCGCTCTGTGCCGGTGACATCTGCGCTCCGCTCTGTTGCCGGTGACATCTGCGCTCCGCTCTGTGCCGGTGACATCTGCGCTCCGCTCTGTGCAGGTGACATCTGCGCTCCGCTCTGTGCAGGGTGACATCTGCGCTCCGCGCTGTGCCGGTGACATCTGCGCTCCGCGCTGTGCCGGTGACATCTGCGCTCCGCTCTGTGGCGGTGACATCTGCGCTCCGCTCTGTGGCGGGTGGACATCTGCGCTCCGCTCTGTGGCGGTGACATCTGCGCTCCGCTCTGTGGCGGTGACATCTGCGCTCCGCTCTGTGGCGGTGACATCTGCGCTCCGCTCTGTGGCGGGTGACATCTGCGCTCCGCTCTGTGGCCGGGTGACATCTGCGCTCCGCTCTGTGCCGGTGACATCTGCGCTCCGCTCTGTGCCGGTGACATCTGCGCTCCGCTCTGTGCCGGTGACATCTGCGCTCCGCTCTGTGCCGGTGACATCTGCGCTCCGCTCTGTGCCGGTGACATCTGCGCTCCGCTCTGTGCCGGTGACATCTGCGCTCCGCTCTGTGCAGGTGACATCTGCGCTCCGCTCTGTGGCCGGTGACATCTGCGCTCCGCGCTGTGCCGGTGACATCTGCGCTCCGCGCTGTGCCGGTGACATCTGCGCTCCGCTCTGTGCCGGTGACATCTGCGCTCCGCGCTGTGCCGGTGACATCTGCGCTCCGCGCTGTGCCGGTGACATCTGCGCTCCGCGCTGTGGCCGGTGACATCTGCGCTCCGCTCTGTGCCGGTGACATCTGCGCTCCGCTCTGTGCAGGTGACATCTGCGCTCCGCTCTGTGGCGGTGACATCTGCGCTCCGGGCTGCACTGGGGCAGAGGTTACAGGAGTGCACCGCACCCATTCAGTGAGCGCGGCGCTGGCTGTGCACTGTGCACCCTGTATGTGTTATCTGCACACTGGCACGCAGCGGATGTGACCTCCGTCCAGGATACGAGGGGTAATTTACAGGCGCGGCCCAGACACCACTATCCTGCGCCACGTCTGGTGCCAGCGCGGTGTGATGGGTGCAGCCAAGGAGGGCGGAGCCGGGATTATACAGCGGGGGGTGACGGGCGGTGCAGGGGGAGCGGCGCTGCTTATCTCCACCGCCCGTGTCACTGAGGAGCTGTGTGCACCTGGGGTCTTTTGTCACATGCGGCTCCTCTGCTCAACGTGGGGTCCGCAGCGCCCCCTTCTACTGCTGGTGGTCACTCTGCCACTAGGTCTAGAGTATAGGCTGTACGGGGGGACGCGGCTAGATGCGGGGGGGAAGTGGCTGAACCAACGTATAGGTGGGCAACCTGGCTAGATCCTGGGTTTCTGGTTGTATGCAGGGGACGTGGCTGGGAGTGGAGGTGGGCAACATGGCTAGATGCAGGGGATGTGGCTGGGGAGTGGAGGTGGGCAACATGGCTAGATGCAGGGGGACGTGGCTGGTAGTGGAGGTGGGCAACATGGCTAGATGCAGGGGGGACGTGGCTGGTAGTGGAGGTGGGCAACATGGCTAGATGCAGGGGGACGTGGCTGGTAGTGGAGGTGGGCAACATGGCTAGATGCAGGGGGACGTGGCTGGTAGTGGAGGTGGGCAACATGGCTAGATGCAGGGGGACGTGGCTGGTAGTGGAGGTGGGGCAACATGGCTAGATGCAGGGGGACGTGGCTGGTAGTGGAGGTGGGCAACATGGCTAGATGCAGGGGGACGTGGCTGGTAGTGGAGGTGGGCAACATGGCTAGATGCAGGGGGACATGGCTGGGAGTGGAGGTGGGCAACATGGCTAGATGCAGGGGGTCGTGGCTGGTAGTGGAGGTGGGCAACATGGCTAGATGCAGGGGGACGTGGCTGGTAGTGGAGGTGGGCAACATGGCTAGATGCAGGGGGACGTGGCTGGGAGTGGAGGTGGGCAACATGGCTAGATGCAGGGGACGTGGCTGGGAGTGGAGGTGGGCAACATGGCTAGATGCAGGGGGACGTGGCTGGGAGTGGAGGTGGGCAACATGGCTAGATGCAGGGGACGTGGCTGGGAGTGGAGGTGGGCAACATGGCTAGATGCAGGGGACGTGGCTGGGAGTGGAGGTGGGCAACATGGCTAGATGCAGGGGACGTGGCTGGGAGTGGAGGTGGGCAACATGGCTAGATGCAGGGGACGTGGCTGGGAGTGGAGGTGGGCAACATGGCTAGATGCAGGGGACGTGGCTGGGAGTGGAGGTGGGCAACATGGCTAGATGCAGGGGGACGTGGCTGAATGCGGGGAGGGATATGCCTGGATGCAAATGTGGGCAACATGCTAGATATGGGGGGCCATAGCGGAATAAGGGGAGGGACTGGGCTGGATGCACAGATGGGTAACATGGATGGATGTGGGGGGTGCCTGGAAGCAGAGCCAGCATGGCTAGATTCGGTGGGGGGGGGGGGGGGGAGTCGTGGGGGATGTGCCTGGAAGCGGATGATACATGGCTGGACGTGGGGGAGTTGTGGCCGAGTGTAGAGGTGGGGAACATGGCTCGATGCAGCGGGGGAGACGTGGTGGGATGCGGCTGGGTGTTGTGGGACGTGGCTGGATGCGGGGGGGGGGGAGACGCTTCTGGGTGCGGTGAGACTTGGCTGGATGCAGTGGTACGTGGGTGGGTGCGGTGGGACGCGGCTGGGTGCGGTGTGGGGGACACGGCTGGGTGCGGTGTGTGGGGGACACGGCTGGATGTGTGTGTGGGGACGTGGCTGAGTGCGGTGGTACGTGGCTGGGTGCGGTGGGACGCGGCTGGATGTGTGTGTGGGCACGTGGCTGGGTGCGGTGGGACTTGGCTGGGTGCGGTGGGACTTGGCTGTGTGCGGGCGTTCCTGCGGATCCTGGTGAGGCGGATGCGGCCTCGTTGTGTCGGTGGATAGGTGTGTGCTGGCGGCTGGCCTGGCAGCGGTGATGGATGGCGGCATTGTTGTGTTGTGCTGTAGGACACGTCATCCTGTAGGACACGGCGTTATCCGGGTCACGTCGCCCCCTCCACGTGTCCCAGATCTGCAGCGCTCGTTCCGGGGGCTTCCTCCTCCCCTGATGTGACTGCGTGTGTTTTCATGTAGCTATTGTGTGGAGACTGAGCCCACCGGGGCTGTGGAGTCTGTATGCCAAACCTCTGACTCCTCGCTGCCCCCCATCCCCTGACTCCTCGCTGCCCCCCATCCCCTGACTCCTCGCTGCCCCCCATCCCCTGACTCCTCGCTGCCCCCCATCCCCTGACTCCTCGCTGCCCCCCCATCCCCTGACTCCTCGCTGCCCCCCATCCCCTGACTCCTCGCTGCCCCCCATCCCTGACTCCTCGCTGCCCCCCATCCCCTGACTCCTCGCTGCCCCCCATCCCCTGACTCCTCGCTGCCCCCCATCCCCTGACTCCTCGCTGCCCCCCATCCCCTGACTCCTCGCTGCCCCCCATTCCCCTGACTCCTCGCTGCCCCCCATCCCCCTGACTCCTCGCTGCCCCCCATCCCCTGACTCCTCGCTGCCCCCCATCCCCTGACCTCCTGCTGCCCCCCATCCCCTGACTCCTCGCTGCCCCCCCATCCCCTGACTCCTCGCTGCCCCCCATCCCCTGACGTCCTCGCTGCCCCCCATCCCCTGACTCCTCGCTGCCCCCCATCCCCTGACTCCTCGCTGCCCCCCATCCCCTGACTCCTCGCTGCCCCCCATCCCCTGACTCCTCGCTGCCCCCCATCCCCTGACTCCTCGCTGCCCCCCCATCCCCTGACTCCTCGCTGCCCCCCATCCCCTGACTCCTCGCTGCCTCCCCATCCCCCTGACTCCTCGCTGCCTCCCCCACCCCCTGACTCCTCGCTGCCTCCCCACCCCCTGACTCCTCGCTGCCTCCCCACCCCCTGACTCCTCGCTGCCTCCCCACCCCCCTGACTCCTCGCTGCCTCCCCACCCCCTGACTCCTCGCTGCCTCCCCACCCCCTGACTCCTCGCTGCCTCCCCACCCCCTGACTCCTCGCTGCCTCCCCACCCCCTGACTCCTCGCTGCCTCCCCACCCCCTGACTCCTCGCTGCCTCCCCACCCCCTGACTCCTCGCTGCCTCCCCACCCCCTGACTCCTCGCTGCCCCCCATCCCCTGACTCCTCGCTGCCTCCCCATCCCCTGACTCCTCGCTGCCTCCCCACCCCCTGACTCCTCGCTGCCTCCCCACCCCCTGACTCCTCGCTGCCTCCCCACCCCCTGACTCCTCGCTGCCTCCCCACCCCCTGACTCCTCGCTGCCTCCCCACCCCCTGACTCCCGCTGCCTCCCCACCCCCCTGACTCCTCGCTGCCTCCCCACCCCCTGACTCCTCGCTGCCTTCCCCACCCCCTGACTCCTCGCTGCCTCCCCACCCCCTGACTCCTCGCTGCCCCCCCACCCCCTGACTCCTCGCTGCCCCCCCACCCCCTGACTCCTCGCTGCCCCCCCCACCCCCTGACTCCTCGCTGCCCCCCCACCCCCTGACTCCTCGCTGCCCCCCCCACCCCCCTGACTCCTCGCTGCCCCCCCACCCCCTGACTCCTCGCTGCCCCCCCCCGACTCGCTGAGATGACGTGCAGGACAGATTCATCTCCACTACAAACTCAGATCCGGAGCAGAACGCTGCTGCGAAATTCTCGGCCTCTGAGCCTTGTGTGGAGGTGTCACATGACCCGAGCTCCGCTGTTACTCTCTGGTTGCATCTGCATGTGTGACATGATGGGCTGTTGTGTGGAGCTGCATTATGTTGTCCCTGCAGTCGCTCCCAGTAATGGTTTCTCTTTCTTTTCAGGCGGACAGTGAGATCTCATCAGACTGCAACCACGTAAGTAGTGCGGAGGCCACGAGCACCCGCCGCGTATACGGTATATAGTGCGGAGGCCACGAGCACGCCGCGTATACGGTATATAGTGCGGAGGCCACGAGCACGCCGCGTATACGGTATATAGTGCGGAGGCCACGAGCACGCCGCGGTATACGGTATATAGTGCGGAGGCCACGAGCACGCCGCGTATACGGTATATAGTGCGGAGGCCACGAGCACGCCGCGTATACGGTATATAGTGCAGAGGCCACGAGCACGCCGCGTATACGGTATATAGTGCGGGAGGCCACGAGCACGCCGCGTATACGGTATATAGTGCGGAGGCCAACGAGCACGCCGCGTATACGGTATATAGTGCGGAGGCCACGAGCACGCCGCGGTATACGGTATATAGTGCGGAGGCCCACGAGCACGCCGCGTATACGGTATATAGTGCGGAGGCCACGAGCACGCCGCGTATACGGTATATAGTGCGGAGGCCACGAGCACGCCGCGTATACGGTATATAGTGCGGAGGCCACGAGCACGGCCGCGTATACGGTATATAGTGCGGAGGCCACGAGCACGCCGCGTATACGGTATATAGTGCGGAGGCCACGAGCACGCCGCGTATACGGTATTATAGTGCGGAGGCCACGAGCACGCCGCGTATACGGTATATAGTGCGGAGGCCACGAGCACGCCGCGTATACGGTATATAGTGCGGAGGCCACGAGCACGCCGCGTATACGGTATATAGTGCGACAACAAGCACGTCGCGTATACGGTATATAGTGTAGAGGCCACGAGCACGCCGCGTATACGGTGTATAGTGCGACCACAAGCACGTCGCGTATACGGTGTTATAGTGCGGAGGCCACGAGCACGCCGCGGTATACGGGTTATAGTGCGACCACGAGTTTGCCGCGTATATGGTGTTTAGCACACTGTGCACACACTGTATACAGCACACATTCTGTGGCAGCATTGGCGTCCACCCACCTCATGGCATTTCTCCACTGTATCGCTCCCCCCGTGGCATTTCTCCACTGCATTGCTCACCCCCCCCCCCACCCCATGGCATTTCTCCACTGCATTGCTCACCCCCCCCCACCCGTGGCATTTCTCCACTGCATTGCCCCCCTCCCCCCCCGGTGGCATTGCTCGGCTGCATCGCTCCCCCCCATGGCATTTCTCCACTGCATTGCTCATTGCTCCGCCCACTCTCCCCCGCTCGTGGCATTTCTCAGCTGCATCGCTTCCCCCCCCCCCCCCCCGCTCGTGGCATTTCTCGGCTGCATCGCTTCCCCCCCCTCCCCCGCTCGTGGCATTTCCCGGCTGCAATCGTCTCCCCCCTCCCCCGCTCGTGGCATTTCTCGGCTGCATTGCTTCCCCCCCCCCCCCCCGCTCATGGCATTTCTCCGCTTGCATTGCTCCCCCCGTGGCATTTCTCGGCTGCATTGCTCCCCCCCCTGCTCGTGGCCATTTCTTGGCTGCATTGCTCCCCCCCGTGGCATTTCTCGGCTGCATTGCTCCCCCCGTGGCATTTCTCGGCTGCGTTGCTCCCCCCGTGGCATTTCTCGGCTGCGTTGCTCCCCCCGTGGCATTTCTCGGCTGCGTTGCTCCCCCCGTGGCATTTCTCGGCTGCATTGCTCCCCCCGTGGCATTTCTCGGCTGCATCGCTCCCCCCCCCCCCCCCGTGGCATTTCTCGGCTGCATTGCTCCCCCCCCGGTGGCATTTCTCGGCTGCATTGCTCCCCCCCCGTGGCATTTCTCGGCTGCATTGCTCCCCCCGTGGCATTTCTCTGCTGCAATTGTCTCCCCCGTGGCATTTCTCTGCTGCATTGCTCCCCCCGTGGCATTTCTCTGCTGCATTGCTCCCCCCGTGGCATTTCTCTGCTGCATTGCTCCCCCCGTGGCATTTCTCGGCTGCATTGCTCCCCCCGTGGCATTTCTCGGCTGCATTGCTCCCCCCGTGGCATTTCTCGGCTGCATTGCTCCCCCCGTGGCATTTCTCGGCTGCATTGCTCCCCCCGTGGCATTTCTCGGCTGCATGGCTCCCCCCCGTGGCATTTCTCGGCTGCATCGCTCCCCCCCCCGTGGCATTTCTCGGCTGCATCGCTCCCCCCCGTGGCATTTCTCGGCTGCATTGCTCCCCCCGTGGCATTTCTCGGCTGCATTGCTCCCCCCGTGGCATTTCTCTGCTGCATTGCTCCCCCCGTGGCATTTCTCTGCTGCATTGCTCCCCCCGTGGCATTTCTCTGCTGCATTGCTCCCCCGTGGCATTTCTCTGCTGCATTGCTCCCCCCCGTGGCATTTCTCGGCTCATTGCTCCCCCGTGGCATTTCTCGGCTGCATCGCTCCCTCCCGTGGCATTTCTCGGCTGCATCGCTCCCTACCGTGGCATTTCTCGGCTGCATCGCTCCCTACCGTGGCATTTCTCGGCTGCATTGCTCCCCCCGTGGCATTTCTCGGCTGCATTGCTCCCCCCGTGGCATTTCTCGGCTGCATTGCTCCCCCCGTGGCATTTCTCGGCTGCATTGCTCCCCCCGTGGCATTTCTCAGCTGCATTGCTCCCCCCGTGGCATTTCTCGGCTGAATCGTTTCCCCCCTCCCCCGCTCGTGGCATTTCTCGGCTGCATTGCTTCCCCCCCCCCCTGCTCGTGGCATTTCTCGGCTGCATTGCTCCCCCCGTGGCATTTCTCGGCTGCATTGCTCCCCCCCCCCCCTGCTCGTGGCATTTCTTGGCTGCATTGCTCCCCCCGTGGCATTTCTCGGCTGCATTGCTCCCCCCGTGGCATTTCTCGGCTGCATTGCTCCCCTCGTGGCATTTCTCGGCTGCATTGCTCCCCCCCCCCTGCTCATGGCATTTCTTGGCTGCATTGCTCCCCCCGTGGCATTTCTCGGCTGCATTGCTCCCCTCGTGGCATTTCTCGGCTGCATTGCTCCCCCCCCCCCCGCTTGTGGCATTTCTCGGCTGCATCGCTTCCCCCCCCCGCTCGTGGCATTTCTCGGCTGCATTGCTCCCCCCGTGGCATTTCTCGGCTGCATCGCTTCCCCCCCGTGGCATTTCTCGGCTGCATCGCTTCCCCCCCCCCCCCCTGCTCGTGGCATTTCTCGGCTGCATTGCTCCCCCCTGTGGCATTTCCCGGCTGCATTGCTCCCCCCGTGGCATTTCTCGGCTGCATTGCTCCCCCCGTGGCATTTCTCGGCTGCATCGCTCCCCCCGTGGCATTTCTCGGCTGCATTGCTCCCCCCCCGTGGCATTTCTCGGCTGCATCGCTCTTCCCCGTGGCATTTCTCGGCTGCATCGCTCCCCCCGTGGCATTTCTCGGCTGCATTGCTCCCCCCCCGTGGCATTTCTCGGCTGCATCGCTCTTCCCCGTGGCATTTCTCGGCTGCATTGCTCCCCCCGTGGCATTTCTCGGCTGCATCGCTCTTCCCCGTGGCATTTCTCGGCTGCATTGCTCCCCCCCGTGGCATTTCTCGGCTGCATTGCTCCCCCCCGTGGCATTTCTCGGCTGCATCGCTCTTCCCCGTGGCATTTCTCGGCTGCATTGCTCCCCCCCGTGGCATTTCTCGGCTGCATTGCTCCCCCCCCGTGGCATTTCTCGGCTGCATCGCTCTTCCCCGTGGCATTTCTCGGCTGCATTGCTCCCCCCCGTGGCATTTCTCGGCTGCATCGCTCTTCCCCGTGGCATTTCTCGGCTGCATCGCTCTTCCCCGTGGCATTTCTCGGCTGCATCGCTCTTCCCCGTGGCATTTCTCGGCTGCATTGCTCCCCCCCGTGGCATTTCTTGTCTGCGGTTTCTCACTTCTCTTCTTTTTCAGCTTCTCTGGAATTTTAAACTGAATCTGACAAAAGACATCAAGTTTGAGTCTGTGGCCAAAGAGATCTGCAAATCCACGCTGTCCGGGGTGAGGAGCGCTGCTGGGGGTGGGGCGGGATTCGGGGATGTCACCGCTCGGTGTTGGGGGTGGGGCAGGATTCGGGGACCTCACCGCTCGGTGTTGGGGGTGGGGCAGGATTCGGGGACCTCACCGCTCGGTGTTGGGGGTGGGGCAGGATTCGGGGATGTCACCGCTCGGTGTTGGGGGATGGGGCAGGATTCGGGGATGTCACCGCTCGGTGTTGGGGGGATGGGGCGGGATTCGGGGATGTCACCGCTCGGTGTTGGGGGTGGGGCAGGATTCGGGGATGTCACCGCTCGGTGTTGGGGGTGGGGCGGGATTCGGGGATGTCACCGCTCGGTGTTGGGGGTGGGGCAGGATTCGGGGACCTCACCGCTCGGTGTTGGGGGTGGGGCAGGATTCGGGGACCTCACCGCTCGGTGTTGGGGGTGGGGCAGGATTCGGGGATGTCACCGCTCGGTGTTGGGGGTGGGGCGGGATTCGGGGATGTCACCGCTCGGTGTTGGGGATGGGGCAGGATTCGGGGACCTCACCGCTCAGTGTTGGGGGGATGGGGCAGGGTTTGGGGACCTCACCGCTCGGTGTTGGGGGGATGGGACAGGATTCGGGGACCTCACCGCTCGGTGTTGGGGGTGGGGCAGGATTCGGGGATGTCACCGCTCGGTGTTGGGGGTGGGGCAGGATTCGGGGACCTCACCGCTCGGTGTTGGGGGTGGGGCAGGATTCGGGGATGTCACCGCTCGGTGTTGGGGGTGGGGCAGGATTCGGGGATGTCACCGCTCGGTGTTGGGGGTGGGGCAGGATTCGGGGATGTCACCGCTCGGTGTTGGGGGGATGGGGCGGGATTCGGGGATGTCACCGCTCGGTGTTGGGGGTGGGGCAGGATTCGGGGATGTCACCGCTCGGTGTTGGGGGTGGGGCAGGATTCGGGGATGTCACCGCTCGGTGTTGGGGATGGGGCAGGATTCGGGGACCTCACCGCTCGGTGTTGGGGGATGGGGCAGGATTCGGGGACCTCACCGCTCGGTGTTGGGGGATGGGGCAGGATTCGGGGACCTCACCGCTCGGTGTTGGGGGATGGGGCAGGATTCGGGGATGTCACCGCTCGGTGTTGGGGGATGGGGCAGGATTTGGGGACCTCACCGCTCGGTGTTGGGGGATGGGGCAGGATTCGGTGACCTCACCGCTCGGTGTCGGGGGATGGGGCAGGATTCGGGGACCTCACCGCTTGGTGTTGGGGGAGGATGGGGCAGGATTCGGGGACCTCACCGCTCGGTGTTGGGGGAGGATGGGGCAGGATTCGGGGACCTCACCGCTCGGTGATGGGGGTGGGGCAGGATTCGGGGATGTCACCGCTCGGTGTTGGGGGAGGATGGGGCAGGATTCTGGGATGTCACCGCTCGGTGTTGGGGATGGGGCAGGATTCGGGGATGTCACCGCTCGGTGTTGGGGTGGGGCAGGTTTCGGGGATGTCACCGCTCGGTGTTGGGGGTGGGGCAGGATTCTGGGATGTCACCGCTCGGTGTTGGGGATGGGGCAGGATTCTGGGATGTCACCGCTCGGTGTTGGGGATGGGGCAGGATTCGGGGATGTCACCGCTCGGTGTTGGGGTGGGGCAGGTTTCGGGGATGTCACCGCTCGGTGTTGGGGGTGGGGCAGGATTCTGGGATGTCACCGCTCGGTGTTGGGGATGGGGCAGGATTCGGGGATGTCACCGCTCGGTGTTGGGGATGGGGCAGGATTCGGGGATGTCACCGCTCGGTGTTGGGGGTGGGGCAGGATTCTGGGATGTCACCGCTCGGTGTTGGGGGTGGGGCAGGATTCGGCGATGTCACCGCTCGGTGTTGAGGGTGGGGCAGGATTCGGGGATGTCACCGCTCGGTGTTGGGGGTGGGGCAGGATTCGGGGATGTCACCGCTCGGTGTTGGGGGATGGGGCAGGATTCGGGGACCTCACCGCTCGGTGTTGGGGGGATGGGACAGGATTCGGGGACCTCACCGCTCGGTGTTGGGGGTGGGGCAGGATTCGGGAATGTCACCGCTCGGTGTTGGGGGGATGGGACAGGATTCGGGGACGTCACCGCTCGGTGTTGGGGGGATGGGGCAGGGTTTGGGGACCTCACCGCTCGGTGTTGGGGGTGGGGCAGGATTCGGGGACCTCACCGCTCGGTGTTGGGGATGGGACAGGATTCGGGGATGTCACCGCTCGGTGTTGGGTGTGGGGCAGGATTCGGGGATGTCACCGCTCGGTGTTGGGGGTGGGGCAGGATTCGGGGATGTCACCGCTCGGTGTTGGGGAAGGGGCAGGATTTGGGGACCTCACTGCTCGGTGTTGGGGGATGGGGCAGGATTCGGGGACCTCACCGCTCGGTGTCGGGGGATGGGGCAGGGTTCGGGGACCTCACCGCTTGGTGTTGGGGGAGGATGGGGCAGGATTCGGGGACCTCACCGCTCGGTGTTGGGGGGGGGGGATGGGGCAGGGTTCGGGGACCTCACCGCTTGGTGTTGGGGGAGGATGGGGCAGGATTCGGGGACCTCACCGCTCTGTGTTGGGGGGGGGGATGGGGCAGGATTCGGGGACCTCACCGCTCGATGTTGGGGGGGGGATGGGGCAGGGTTCGGGGACCTCACCGCTTGGTGTTGGGGGAGGATGGGGCAGGATTCGGGGACCTCACCGCTCGGTGTTGGGGGGGGGGGGCATGGGGCAGGGTTCGGGGACCTCACCGCTTGGTGTTGGGGGAGGATAGGGCAGGATTCGGGGACCTCACCGCTCAGTGTTGGGGGAGGATAGGGCAGGATTCGGGGACCTCACCGCTCGGTGTTGGGGGAGGATAGGGCAGGATTCGGGGACCTCACCGCTCGGTGTTGGGGGATGGGGCAGGGTTCGGGGACCTCACCGCTCGGTGCTGGGGGATGGGGCAGGATTCGGGGACCTCACCGCTCGGTGTTGGGGGATGGGGCAGGGTTCGGGGACCTCACCGCTCGGTGTTGGGGGATGGGGCAGGGTTCGGGGACCTCACCGCTCGGTGTTGGGGGATGGGGCAGGGTTCGGGGACCTCACCGCTCGGTGTTGGGGGATGGGGCAGGATTCGGGGACCTCACCGCTCGCTGTTGGGGGGGGGGGATGGGGCAGGATTCGGGGACCTCACCGCTCGGTGTTGGGGGATGGGGCAGGATTTGGGGACCTCACCGCTCGGTGTTGGGGGGATGGGGCAGGATTCGGGGACCTCACCGCTTGGTGTTGGGGGATGGGGCAGGATTTGGGGACCTCACCGCTCGGTGTTTGGGGGATGGGGCAGGATTCGGGGACCTCACCGCTCGGTGTTGGGGGATGGGGCAGGATTCGGGGACCTCACCGCTCGGTGTTGGGGGGGGGGGGGGATGGGGCAGGATTCGGGGACCTCACCGCTCGGTGTTGGGGGGATGGGGCAGGATTCGGGGACCTCACCGCTCGGTGTTGGGGGGATGGGGCAGGATTCGGGGACCTCACCGCTTGGTGTTGGGGGATGGGGCAGGATTTGGGGACCTCACCGCTCGGTGTTTGGGGGATGGGGCAGGATTCGGGGACCTCACCGCTCGGTGTTGGGGGATGGGGCAGGATTCGGGGACCTCACCGCTCGGTGTTGGGGGGGGGGGGGGATGGGGCAGGATTCGGGGACCTCACCGCTCGGTGTTGGGGGGATGGGGCAGGATTCGGGGACCTCACCGCTTGGTGTTGGGGGATGGGGCAGGATTTGGGGACCTCACCGCTCGGTGTTTGGGGGATGGGGCAGGATTCGGGGACCTCACCGCTCGGTGTTGGGGGATGGGGCAGGATTCGGGGACCTCACCGCTCGGTGTTGGGGGATGGGGCAGGATTCGGGGACTCACCAGCGTCTTGTCTTGCAGCTGAAGGAGTGTGCGGAGGAGGCCCCCGGGAAGGGTTACGTGGTCTCGTGTCTGGTGGAGCATCGTGTGAATATCACAGAATACCAGTGCCACCAGTACATCACCAAGATGGCCGCCATCATCTACAGCGATTACCGCCTGATCTGCGGCTTCATGGAGGACTGCAGAAGTGAGATTAATGCTCTGAAGTGCGGCAGCATCCGGCCCGGAGACAAGGTGAGCGCCAGTGGCTGATGCTGCGGAAGCAGCGCGTCTCCAGGGGAGGGGATCTCCTCAGTAACAGGCCGGCTTCTCCGCACACAGGACCCTCACTCTCAGGGGGAGGTGGTCTCCTGTCTGGAGAAGGCCATCGTGAAGGAGGCCGAGGAGACCGATCCCCAGAGCCACATATCGGACAACTGCAAGCAGTCCATCATGCGCGTGGCCGAGCTCTCCTCTGACGACTTCCATCTGGACCGTCACCTGTACTTTGCCTGCAGAGACGACCGCGAGCGCTTCTGTGAGACCGTAAGACACCGCCAGCGGCCATGGGGCTGCTCCTCCCTCTCTGCCACCCTAGGACCATTGGCACTCCCTCCCCCACCTCCTTTCCACTCGTCCCTTGCACGCCCCCTCACCTCTGCCGCCCGCGGTCCCTGGCACGCTCCCATCTCTGCCGCCCGCGGTCCCTGGCACGCCCCCATCTCTGCCGCCCGTGGTCCCTGGCACGCCCCCCCCATCTCTGCCGCCCGCGGTCCCTGGCACGCCCCCCTCATCTCTGCCGCCTGCGGTCCCTGGCACGCCCCCCATCTCTGCCGCCCGCGGTCCCTGGCACGCCCCCCGATCTCTGCCGCCCGCGGTCCCTGGCACGCCCCCATCTCTGCCGTCCGCGGTCCCTGGGACGCCCCCATCTCTGCCGGCTGTACTTAGCGCTGCTGATTGTGGGTCTCTTATGCGCAGGTCCAGGCTGGAGAAGGCCGGGTGTACAAGTGTCTGTTCAACCACAAGTTTGAGGAGTCCATGAGTGAGCGGGTGAGTGTGCGCGGGTGAGTGAGCGCTTGCTCCGGGGCTGGCGGCGCTCTGTGTCTGAGCTCACTTTCTCCCGTTTCTTGTGCAGTGCCGCGATGCCCTGACCACCCGCCAGAAGCTGATCGCTCAGGACTACAAGGTCAGCTATTCACTGGCCAAGTCGTGTAAGGCCGACCTGAAGAAGTACCGCTGCAGCGTGGAGAACCATCCGCGCTCCCGGGAGGCCCGGCTCTCCTACCTGCTGCTGTGCCTGGAGTCCGCGGTGCACAGAGGTGCGGCTCACACCGGGCGCCATCACTGCGGAGCCTGTGTGCTGGGGGCGAGGCGCTGCTCACACACCGGGTGCCATCACTGCGGAGCCTGTGCGCTGGGGGTGAGGCGCTGCTCACACACCGGGCGCCATCACTGTGGAGCCTGTGTGCTGGGGGCGAAGCGCTGCTCACACACCGAGCGCCATCACTGCGGAGCCTGTGTGCTGGGGGTGAGGCGCTGCTCACACACCGGGCGCCATCACTGCGGAGCCTGTGCACTGGGGGCGAGGCGCTGCTCACACACCGGGGCCCCGCTCTGCCATCACTGTGGAGCCTGTGCGCTGGGGGCGAGGCGCTGCTCACACCGGGCGCCATCACTGCGGAGCCTGTGCGCTGGGGGCGAGGCGCTGCTCTCACACTGGGCCCCCCTCTGCCATCACTGCGGAGCCTGTGTGCTGGGGGCGAGGCGCTGCTCACACACCGGGTGCCATCACTGCGGAGCCTGTGCGCTGGGGGTGAGGCGCTGCTCACACACCGGGCGCCATCACTGTGGAGCCTGTGTGCTGGGGGCGAAGCGCTGCTCACACACCGAGCGCCATCACTGCGGAGCCTGTGTGCTGGGGGTGAGGCGCTGCTCACACACCGGGCGCCATCACTGCGGAGCCTGTGCACTGGGGGCGAGGCGCTGCTCACACACCGGGGCCCCGCTCTGCCATCACTGTGGAGCCTGTGCGCTGGGGGCGAGGCGCTGCTCACACCGGGCGCCATCACTGCGGAGCCTGTGCGCTGGGGGCGAGGCGCTGCTCTCACACTGGGCCCCCCTCTGCCATCACTGCGGAGCCTGTGTGCTGGGGGCGAGGCGCTGCTCACACACCGGGCGCCATCACTGCGGAGCCTGTGTGCTGGGGGCGAGGCGCTGCTCACACACCGGGTGCCATCACTGCGGAGCCTGTGCGCTGGGGACGAGGCGCTGCTCACACACCGGGCGCCATCACTGTGGAGCCTGTGTGCTGGGGGTGAGGCGCTGCTCACACACCGGGCGCCATCACTGTGGAGCCTGTGTGCTGGGGGCGAAGCGCTGCTCACACACCGAGCGCCATCACTGCGGAGCCTGTGTGCTGGGGGTGAGGCGCTGCTCACACACCGGGCGCCATCACTGCGGAGCCTGTGCACTGGGGGCGAGGCGCTGCTCACACACCGGGGCCCCGCTCTGCCATCACTGCGGAGCCTGTGCGCTGGGGGCGAGGCGCTGCTCTCACACCGGGCCCCCTCTGCACACTCCCATCACTGCGGAGCCTGTGCGCTGTACACGCTGTGGTGCCGCCCCTGGCTCTGCTGTGTCCCCCCGAGCACAGGGTGGGCTCCGGTGTCACTAGTGGGGGCAGGCGGGTGCATACTCCTGGGGAGGGTGATGCTAGGAGCCGCTCTGACCCCGGTGCTGTTCTCTAGGGCGGCAGGTGAGCAGCGAGTGCCAGGGCGAGATGCTGGATTACCGGCGGATGTTAATGGAGGACTTCTCCCTGAGCCCGGAGATCATCCTGAGCTGCCGCGGGGAGATCGAGCACCACTGCTCCGGCCTGCATCGGAAGGGCCGCACCCTGCACTGCCTGATGAAGGTCGTGCGTGGAGAGAAGGGCAATATAGCCGAGAAGTGCCAGCAGGCGGTGAGTGCCACGTGCCCTGTATAGCGGGCGTCTGCTCTCCTGATCACCGTGGTAATGGCCGCCTCTGCTCCCTACAGTTACAGACACTGGTGCAGGAGACGGACCCTGCCTCCGATTATCGGATCGACCGCGCTCTGAACGAGGCCTGTGAGTCTGTCATCCAGACCGCCTGCAAGCACATCCGCTCCGGAGACCCCATGTGAGTGTGGGTGAGGGGCGGCCGGGGCAGGGAGGTGGGCGCGTGGTGAGGGGCGACCAGGGCAGGGAGGTGGGCGCATGGTGAGGGGCGGCCGGGGCAGGGAGGTGGGCACATGGTGAGGGGCGGCCGGGGCAGGGAGGTGGGCGCGCGGTGAGGGGCTCCCGGGGCAGGGAGGTGGGCGCGCGGTGAGGGGCTCCCGGGGCAGGGAGGTGGGCGCGCGGTGAGGGGCTCCCGGGGCAGGGAGGTGGGCGCGCGGTGAGGGGCTCCCGGGGCAGGGAGGTGGGCGCGCGGTGAGGGGCTCCCGGGGCAGGGAGGTGGGCGCGCGGTGAGGGGCTCCCGGGGCAGGGAGGTGGGCGCGCGGTGAGGGGCTCCCGGGGCAGGGAGGTGGGCGCGCGGTGAGGGGCTCCTGGGGCAGGGAGGTGGACGCGCGGTGAGGGGCTCCTGGGGCAGGGAGGTGGGCGCGCGGTGAGGGGCTCCCGGGGCAGGGAGGTGGGCGCGCGGTGAGGGGCTCCCGGGGCAGGGAGGTGGGCGCGCGGTGAGGGGCTCCCGGGGCAGGGAGGTGGGCGCGCGGTGAGGGGCTCCCGGGGCAGGGAGGTGGGCGCGTGGTGAGGGGCGACCGGGGCAGGGAGGTGGGCGCGCGGTGAGGGGCTCCCGGGGCAGGGAGGTGGGCGCGCGGTGAGGGGCTCCCGGGGCAGGGAGGTGGGCGCGTGGTGAGGGGCGCCTGGGGCAGGGAGGTGGGCGCGTGGTGAGGGGCTCCTGGGGCAGGGAGGTGGGCGCGTGGTGAGGGGCTCCCGGGGCAGGGAGGTGGGCGCGTGGTGAGGGGCGCCTGGGGCAGGGAGGTGGGCGCGTGGTGAGGGGCGACCGGGGCAGGGAGGTGGGCGTGCGGTGAGGGGCGCCTTGGGCAGGGAGGTGGGCGCATGGTGAGGGGCGACCAGGCAGGGAGGTGGGCGCGTGGTGAGGGGCGACCAGGGCAGGGAGGTGGGCGCGCTGTGAGGGTTCCCAGGGTCAGAGAGGTGGACGCGCGGTGAGGGTTCCCAGGGGCAGGGAGGTGGGCGCGCGGTGAGGGGCGCCTGGGGCAGTGAGGTGGGCGTGCAGTGAGGGGCGACCAGGGCAGGGAGGTGGGCGTGCGGTGAGGGGCGCCTGGGGCAGGGAGGTGGGCGCGTGGTGAGGGGCGACCAGGGCAGGGAGGTGGGCGCGTGGTGAGGGGCGACCAGGGCAGGGAGGTGGGTGCGCGGTGAGGGGCGACCGGGGCAGGAAGGTGGGCGCGCGGTGAGGAGCGCCTGGGGAAGGGAGGTGGGGGCGCGGTGAGTGGGGCAGGGAGGTGGGCGTGCGGTGAGGGGCGCCTGGGGCAGGGAGGTGGGCGCGTGGTAAGGGGCGACCAGGGCAGGGAGGTGGGCGCGTGGTGAGGGGCGACCGGGGCAGGGAGGTGGGTGCGCGGTGAGGGGCGACCGGGGCAGGAAGGTGGGCGCGCGGTGAGGAGCGCCTGGGGAAGGGAGGTGGGGGCGCGGTGAGTGGGGCAGGGAGGTGGGCGCGCGGTGAGGGGTGCCTGGGGCAGGGAGACGGGCGCGCGGTGAGGGGTGTTGACGGCTGCCCGTCTTCTGCAGGATCCTGTCGTGTCTTATGGAGCACTTGTATACGGAGAAGATGGTGGAGCAGTGTGAGCACCGCCTGCTGGAGCTGCAGTACTTCATCTCCCGGGACTGGAAGTAAGGCTCCGCCACAGTGCACCGCCTGGGGCTGCGGACACCGCCCTGACCCCCGCGCTCTCTTTCCAGGTTGGATCCAGTCTTGTACAGGAAATGTCAGGGCGACGCCTCCCGATTGTGTTACGCTCACAGCTGGAACGAGACCAACGAGAACATGCCGGCGGGAGCCGTCTTCTCCTGTCTGTATCGGCACGCGTATCGCACGGAGGAGCAGGGGCGCAGGGTGAGTGCCCCCGGAGATACAGGCCAGGAGTCTGTCACCTGGCAGCTGTCCTCACCCCGGAGGCTGCGGCCCTGTGGAGGCTGCGGCCCTGTGGAGGACACAACCACTTAGGATCCCAAAATCTTCTCCATCGTCTTATGTATCCCCTCCTGTTCATGCAGTTATCACGTGAGTGCCGCGCTGAAGTGCAACGTATCCTCCACCAGAGGGCGCTGGATGTGAAGCTGGACCCCGCCATGCAGGCAAAATGCATGACAGAGCTTGGGAAGTGGTGCAATGAGAAGACTGAGACAGGACAGGTAGGGGGCGCTGTCTGGCGTGGTGGGTGCAGCGCCTTTTTTTTTTATATGGCGTTGTCCATCCTCGGTGGGTTATGTGGCACTGTCTGGCCGCCAAGGCACTGTCCGTCCACGGTGAGTGCAGCATCTTGTTTAGGTGGCGCTATCTGGCGCAGTTGGTGCAGCGTCTTGTATGTGTGGCGCCGGCTGTGGTGGGTGCAGCGTCTTGTATGTGTGGTGCCGGCTGTGGTGGGTGCAGCGTCTTGTTTACGTGGTGCCGGCTGTGATGGCTGCAGCGTCTTGTTTACGTGGTGCCGGCTGTGATGGCTGCAGCGTCTTGTTTACGTGGTGCCGGCTGTGGTGGCTGCAGCATCTTGTTTACGTGGTGCCGGCTGTGGTGGCTGCAGTGTCTTGTTTACGTGGTGCCGGCTGTGGTGGCTGCAGCGTCTTGTATGTGTGGTGGTGGCTGCAGCGTCTTGTTTACGTGGTGGTGGCTGCAGCGTCTTGTTTACGTGGTGCCGGCTGTGGTGGCTGCAGCGTCTTGTTTACGTGGTGGTGACTGCAGCGTCTTGTTTACGTGGTGGTGGCTGCAACGTCTTGTTTACGTGGTGGTGGCTGCAGCGTCTTGTTTATGTGGTGCCGGCTGTGGTTGCTGCAGCGTCTTGTTTACGTGGTGCCGGCTGTGGTGGCTGCAGCGTCTTGTATGTGTGGTGGTGGCTGCAGCGTCTTGTTTAGGTGGCGCTGTCTGGCGCGGTGGGTGCAGCGTCTTGTTTACGTGGTGCCGGCTGTGGTGGCTGCAGCGTCTTGTTTACGTGGTGGGGGCTGCAGCGTCTTGTTTACGTGGCACGTGTCTTCCAGGAGCTGGAGTGTCTGCAGGATCACCTGGAGGAGCTGGTCCCGGAGTGCCGGGAGATCGTGGGGAATCTGACGGAGCTGGAGTCGGAGGTGAGCCGCGAGCGAGGAGCCGGCATCAGCCGCGTGGCCATGGATCACTAATGTCTGATGCACTTGTGTGGCTTCTGCTTCCAGGACATCCAGATCGAGACTCTTCTGATGAGAGCGTGCGAGCCCATCATCCAGGGATACTGCCACGTAGGTGGGCTCGTCTTGTGGGGGGAGGCCACTGCTCGTCTTCTCATGCACGCAGACCTGGGGATTTGGCAGGACTGGAGTCGTCCACCATGGGCGCGTCACATTTACCGATATGTGCTCAGAAGGGACGGATGTCATGGCCGATCCATAGTCCTGAAGGGAAATGAGCCACCAGTCCCTGTGTACAGGAGGGGGGGGTCTGACGTCTCTCCACGGACTCTTCTTCTATCAGTGGGGTGGGGGATGGGGGGCACCTGGAGTGACGCTGCTCTTCTGTCTGCTCAGGAGTCGGCCGATAACCAGATTGACTCCGGAGACCTGATGGAGTGTCTAATCCAGAACAAGCACCAGAAGGAGATGAATGAGAAGTGCGCGGTGGGCGTCACACACTTCCAGCTGGTACGTAGCCCTGGTCGGCATCACACACTTCCAGCTTGTACGTAGCCCTGGTCGGCGTCACACACTTCCAGCTGGTACGTAGCCCTGGTCGGCATCACACACTTCCAGCTGGTACGTAGCCCCGGCGGCATCACACACTTCCAGCTGGTACGTAGCCCTGGTCGGCATCACACACTTCCAGCTGGTACGTAGCCCCGGCGGCATCACACACTTCCAGCTGGTACGTAGCCCCGGCGGCATCACACACACTTCCAGCTGGTACGTAGCCCCGGCGGCATCACACACTTCCAGCTGGTACGTAGCCCTGGTGGCATCACACACTTCCAGCTGGTACGTAGCCCCGGCGGCATCACACACTTCCAGCTGGTACGTAGCCCCGGCGGCATCACACACTTCCAGCTGGTACGTAGCCCCGGCGGCATCACACACACTTCCAGCTGGTACGTAGCCCTGGCGGCATCACACACTTCCAGCTGGTAGCCCTGGCGGCATCACACACTTCCAGCTGGTAGCCCCGGCGGCATCACACACTTCCAGCTGGTACGTAGCCCTGGCGGCATCACATACTTCCAGCTGGTACGTAGCCCCCGGCGGCATCACACACTTCCAGCTGGTACGTAGCCCCGGCGGCATCACACACTTCCAGCTGGTACGTAGCCCCGGCGGCATCACACACTTCCAGCTGGTACGTAGCCCCGGCGGCATCACACACTTCCAGCTGGTACGTAGCCCCGGCGGCATCACACACTTCCAGCTGGTACGTAGCCCCGGCGGCATCACACACACTTCCAGCTGGTACGTAGCCCCGGCGGCATCACACACACTTCCAGCTGGTACGTAGCCCCGGCGGCATCACACACACTTCCAGCTGGTACGTAGCCCCGGCGGCATCACACACTTCCAGCTGGTACGTAGCCCCGGTGGCATCACACACTTCCAGCTGGTACGTAGCCCCGGCGGCATCACACACTTCCAGCTGGTACGTAGCCCCGGCGGCATCACACACACTTCCAGCTGGTACGTAGCCCCGGCGGCATCACACACACTTCCAGCTGGTACGTAGCCCCGGCGGCATCACACACACTTCCAGCTGGTACGTAGCCCCGGCGGCATCACACACACTTCCAGCTGGTACGTAGCCCCGGCGGCATCACACACTTCCAGCTGGTACGTAGCCCCGGCGGCATCACACACTTCCAGCTGGTACGTAGCCCCGGCGGCATCACACACTTCCAGCTGGTACGTAGCCCCGGCGGCATCACACACTTCCAGCTGGTACGTAGCCCCGGTGGCATCACACACTTCCAGCTGGTACGTAGCCCTGGCGGCATCACACACTTCCAGCTGGTACGTAGCCCTGGCGGCATCACACACTTCCAGCTGGTACGTAGCCCTGGCGGCATCACACACTTCCAGCTGGTACGTAGCCCCGGCGGCATCACACACTTCCAGCTGGTAGCCCCGGCGGCATCACACACTTCCAGCTGGTACGTAGCCCTGGCGGCATCACATACTTCCAGCTGGTACGTAGCCCCCGGCGGCATCACACACTTCCAGCTGGTACGTAGCCCCGGCGGGATCACACACTTCCAGCTGGTACGTAGCCCTGGCGGCATCACACACTTCCAGCTGGTACGTAGCCCTGGTCGGCGTCACACAGTTCCAGCTGGTACGTAGCCCTGGCAGCATCCTCCCTCCGTTTGTCCTCCAACCATACTCCCTCCCTCCGTTGTCTTCTGTTCTTCCTCCCAATGTCCGTCCTCCTTCCCTCCTCCATCTCATTAAATGGGTCAGTCACCAGGATTTTGCCGTATAAGCTGAGGGCAGCATGCTGCGAGGGTTAACCAGGTGACAACCTCTGTGCTTCTCTTATGTGTGCAGCTGTTGTTTGCCATACTTATGGGCTTGTTGCTGTGTGAGGGACATTGGTGTGACGGCGCCCCCTGCTGTGAGTGCACACTCTATAGTGAGCCTGGTGTGGGTGAGGAAGCTCACTCAGCTCTGCTACACCCAGCGCTGAGATAGTCAGAGCGGCTGCACACAGCGATCTCCCATGGACGTGGCTCCTTCAGTCTCTGCCCCTTCGCTCTGATGAAGTAGGTAAAACTTGCTGACAGATCCCCTGTAAGATCACTAGATCCCGGCCTCCATGTGATAGAGGCATATTGCGTTCCCAGTCCGGAGTGAGCCGGTCATTGTCATCCTCCGCCATCAGGCGCCGTATACAGAAACTGCGCATACAGTCAGACATGAAAGAAGAAAGTGACGAGACGGCGTCCATGGCTCACTGCACCACCAATAAATACTGCCCAAACCCCTCCCCCGAGGGCCCTGCCCTTCTGACCCCATTTCTGGAGGGCCGGGGGTCTGATTTCTGGAGGGCCGGGGGTCTGATTTCTGAGAGGTGGGGGTGGGGGGTCTGATTTCTGGAGGGCCGGGGGTTTGATTTCTGTGAGGCCGAGGGGGGGGGGGGGGGGTCTGATTTCTGGAGGGCCGGGGGTCTGATTTCTGGAGGGCCGGGGGTCTGATTTCTGGAGGGCCGAGAGGGGGGGGTCTGATTTCTGGGGGGTCGGGTCTGATTTGTGGGGTAACTGTGTGCTGCCCCTGTGTCCTGAGGAGGCTGGGTCCGCTGTAAGGTTTCTTCACTTGCCCCTTCATGCTGTCTTGGCCCATATTGGTGTATTCTGATGTATAACAATGGTCCTGGTGAATATCCCTTTGTGTGCTGCTTCCATCTGCTGCTTCCCGATGTCTGATGCCGGCCGTCTGGTGGGCGTCGGCACTCTGGCACATGGGATTTTCCACAGATACAATGTTTCTGGTGTATATCCTCCACACCAGGCCCCCGATGCGCCGCTCACCGGCACCATCTTAGGCTTTGCAGACGGACACTGACCGTTACTCTGATTATTTTCTTCTTTTCCCTTTTAGATACAGATGAAAGACTTCCGCTTCTCCTACAAGTTTAAGATGGCGTGCAAGGAGGACGTGCTGAAGCTGTGCCCCAACATTAAGCAGAAGTGAGTGTTCGTGCCTGGCCCCCCCTCCCTCCCTCCCCCGGGGGGTGCCCGCTTTCCCTGAGCCCGCTGTCTTCCCCCCACAGGGTGGACGTCGTCATATGTCTCAGCACCACCGTCCGGAACGATACCCTGCAGGACCTGAAGGAGCAGCGCGTGTCCCTGAAGTGCCGGAAGCAGCTGCGGGTGGAGGAGCTGGAGATGGTGAGCTGCTGCTGCTGTAGATCCCGCCACGCTGAGGACGTGGCCTCCGTATAAGTAATAACACTGATCCCTCCGCAGTCCGAGGACATCCGCCTGGAGCCCAAACTGTACGACTCCTGCAAGACTGACATCACCACCCTCTGCCCAAACGTGCCCTTTGGAAACGCTCAGGTGAGGCTGCCCCCTGCTGATCACCGCCGCTCCGCAGGCTCCTGCTGATCGCCGCCGCTCCGCAGGCTCCTGCTGATCGCCGCCGCTCCGCAGGCTCCTGCTGATCGCCGCCGCTCCGCAGGCTCCTGCTGATCGCCGCCGCTCCGCAGGCTCCTGCTGATCGCCGCCGCTCCGCAGGCTCCTGCTGATCGCCGCCGCTCCGCAGGCTCCTGCTGATCGCCGCCGCTCCGCAGGCTCCTGCTGATCGCCGCCGCTCCGCAGGCTCCTGCTGATCGCCGCCGCTCCGCAGGCTCCTGCTGATCGCCGCCGCTCCGCAGGCTCCTGCTGATCGCCGCCGCTCCGCAGGCTCCTGCTGATCGCCGCCGCTCCGCAGGCTCCTGCTGATCGCCGCCGCTCCGCAGGCTCCTGCTGATCGCCGCCGCTCCGCAGGCTCCTGCTGATCGCCGCCGCTCCGCAGGCTCCTGCTGATCGCCGCCGCTCCGCAGGCTCCTGCTGATCGCCGCCGCTCCGCAGGCTCCTGCTGATCGCCGCCGCTCCGCAGGCTCCTGCTGATCGCCGCCGCTCCGCAGGCTCCTGCTGATCGCCGCCGCTCCGCAGGCTCCTGCTGATCGCCGCCGCTCCGCAGGCTCCTGCTGATCGCCGCCGCTCCGCAGGCTCCTGCTGATCGCCGCCGCTCCGCAGGCTCCTGCTGATCGCCGCCGCTCCGCAGGCTCCTGCTGATCGCCGCCGCTCCGCAGGCTCCTGCTGATCGCCGCCGCTCCGCAGGCTCCTGCTGATCGCCGCCGCTCCGCAGGCTCCTGCTGATCGCCGCCGCTCCGCAGGCTCCTGCTGATCGCCGCCGCTCCGCAGGCTCCTGCTGATCACGTGTAACCCTTCATTGTAGATCATTGAGTGTCTGAAGGAAAGAAAGAAGCAGCTGACGCCGTCCTGTCACCAGAAAGTCTTCAAGCTCCAAGAGACCGAGATGATGGATCCAGAGCTGGACTACACGCTGATGAGGGTCTGCAAGCAGATGATCAAGGTGAGACCGCGAGGCCGGGCGGGGGGACCGGGCACTGTGCATGAACCCCACTAATGGCTGCCTGCTCGGATCTGCAGAGGTTCTGCAGTGATACGGACCCCAAGAACATCCTGCAGTGTCTGAAGCAGAACAAGAACACCGAGACCATGGACCCCAAATGTAAGCAGATGATCACCAAGCGGCAGATCACCCAGAACACAGGTCAGTCTGACTCCGCAACACCCCCCCCCCCTTCCACAGCAACGCTGCCTCACCCCCGGCCCTCCTCCCTGGCACTGCTGCCTAACCCCCCCGCGACGCTGCCTCACCCCCGGCCCTCCTCCCTGGCACTGCTGCCTCACCCCCGGCCCTCCTTCCCCGCGCTGCTGCCTCACCCCTGGCCCTCCTCCCTGGCACTGCTGCCTCACCCCCGGCCCTCCTTCCCCGCGCTGCTGCCTCACCCCCGGCCCTCCTTCCCCGCGCTGCTGCCTCACCCCCGGCCCTCCTTCCCCGCGCTGCTGCCTCACCCCCGGCCCTCCTCCCTGGCACTGCTGCCTAACCCCCCCGCGACGCTGCCTCACCCCCGGCCCTCCTCCCTGGCACTGCTGCCTCACCCCCGGCCCTCCTCCCTGGCACTGCTGCCTCACCCCCGGCCCTCCTTCCCCGCGCTGCTGCCTCACCCCCGGCCCTCCTCCCTGGCACTGCTGCCTAACCCCCCCGCGACGCTGCCTCACCCCCGGCCCTCCTCCCTGGCACTGCTGCCTAACCCCCCCGCGACGCTGCCTCACCCCCGGCCCTCCTCCCTGGCACTGCTGCCAAACCCCCCCGCGCTGCTGCCTCACCCCCGGCCCTCCTCCCCCGCGCCGCTGCCTCACCCCCAATCTCTGTGTAATCCCGATCCTCTGTACTGACAGATTATCGTCTGAACCCCATCCTCCGCAAATCCTGCAAAGCCGATATCCCCAAATTTTGCCAGTCCATCCTGAATGGCGCCCAAGACGACACCGAACTGGAGGGAAAAGTCATCTCCTGCCTGAAGCTGAAGTACGCCGACCAGGTGAGGAACACCAATGTCTGATACCAGGGCGGTGACACGATGGCGCCTCGGTGCGCCAGGGGGAGATGGCGCCTCGGTGCGCCTGGGGGAGATGGCGCCTCGGTGCTCCTGGGGGAGATGGCGCCTCGGTGCGCCTGGGGGAGTTGGCGCCTCGGTGCTCCTGGGGGAGTTGGCGCCTCGGTGCTCCTGGGGGAGTTGGCGCCTCGGTGCTCCTGGGGGAGTTGGCGCCTCGGTGCTCCTGGGGGAGTTGGCGCCTCGGTGCTCCTGGGGGAGTTGGCGCCTCGGTGCGCCTGGGGGAGATGGCGCCTCGGTGCTCCTGGGGGAGTTGGCGCCTCGGTGCTCCTGGGGGAGTTGGCGCCTCGGTGCTCCTGGGGGAGTTGGCGCCTCGGTGCTCCTGGGGGAGTTGGCGCCTCGGTGCGCCTGGGGGAGATGGCGCCTCGGTGCTCCTGGGGGAGATGGCGCCTCGGTGCTCCCGGGGGAGATGGCGCCTCGGTGCTCCCGGGGGAGATGGCGCCTCGGTGCTCCTGGGGGAGATGGCGCCTCGGTGCTCCTGGGGGAGATGGCGCCTCGGTGCTCCTGGGGGAGATGGCGCCTCGGTGCTCCTGGGGGAGATGGCGCCTCGGTGCTCCTGGGGGAGATGGCGCCTCAGGTAATGGATGTCGGGATCGATCTGATGGTAGAGGCAGCGGAGGACGTGTGATAGTGGGGAGATCTCCTGTGATGGGGCGAGGGGCGTTCCCAGGTAGTTCGGGGGGGGCTGTGGTTGTTGATGTCTTTGTACCTCGCCTCTGTGGATGTCGCCGCTCTTGCATTCATTCCATGTAATGAAGGATTTGTGCGTTGATATGACCGGGCGCAGAGTTATTTTTTATAGGTTTATGCTCCATCCTGCAGCATCCACCGTCCTCGAGCGTCACCCTCTTTCCCTGTCCTCGAGCGTCGCCCTCTTTCCCTGTCCTCGAGCGTCGCCCTCTTTCCCTGTCCTCGAGCGTCGCCCTCTTTCCCTGTCCTCGAGCGTCGCCCTCTTTCCCTGTCCTCGAGCGTCGCCCTCTTTCTTTGTCGCTCCTAATTGGGAGACCCAGACAATTGGGTGTATAGCTACTGCCTCCGGAGGCCACACAAAGCATTACACTAAAAAGTGTAAGGCCCCTCCCCTTCTGGCTATACACCCCCCGTGGGATCACGGGCTCACCAGTTTTCTGCTTTGTGCGAAGGAGGTCAGACATCCACGCATAGCTCCACTGTTTAGTCAGCAGTAGCTGCTGACTATGTCGGATGGAAGAAAAGTGGGCCCATATGGGGCCCCCAGCATGCTCCCTTCTCACCCCACTTGCGGTTTGTAAGGTTGAGGTACCTATTGCTGGTACGGAGGCTGGAGCCCACATGCTGTTTTCCTTCCCCATCCCCCCTCAGGGCTCTGGGTGAAGTGGGATCTTACAGGTCTCCAGGCACTGAGACCGGGCTCCATCCACAGACCCAGAGAACCTGCTGGATTTGGAGCTGGGTATCCTCAGGGACAGGGCCCTGCTACATTAAGGTACTCTGTGTCCCCGTACACATCGCGCACACACGCACCAGCATTGCTGGGAGTGTTAGTGCGCCGGGGACAACAGCGCGGAGCGCTGGTGCTATTATTCACTGCAGCTTTGCTGAGTGAATTTATGTATTGGGAACTGCCGCGCCGGCCGCTGCTGGGTGTTTTACACTGTGGCGCGGCTGGGACTTGTGGTGCGCCGGGGACTTCCGCGCCGGCCGTGCACATAGGACGGCCGCGCTTATTACTCGAGTCCCCGGCTTTGCGGCCTAGTTTTTCCTTTCGTTCCCGCCCCCAGCCCTGCCAGTCAGGGAAGGGGCGGGACGCTGTACAGAAAGTCAGCGCCGAGAGCTGGAGTCTGCTTTGCATTCTCCAGCCCCCTTCACTAGACTCAGTGGGACGCCGGGTTCCCGCTCTTGTCTCGGGCACGCCCTCGGCCCGCCCCTCTTCTCTGGACGCCGGCAGCCATTCCGGCACGCAGAGCGGGAAAACTGAGACAAGCGCTGAGCTAGCAGTCACAGGAGGCGCCACACACCTGCTTTGTGCGGGCGGTAAGCGGCAGCTGCAGTGCTGACCCACTAATGCCGAAGTCTCCTGCTGTACTTTTATAAAGTCGCTATTCAGGATGCAGGCCTAGAAACAGCAGCTAAAGAGCAGCGGTGCTAAAGCACAGACTCTATATGCTGCTTGTCTTGCATGTGCTGCAGTGTCATGTGTCCTTTGGGCTTGTATGCTATACATGGCACTGTAATGGCTATTCTTGGCTGTCTACCCGCCTAGATGGCTAGCCAGCGGCAGCAAACAGCAAGGGTGCTAAGGCACAAGCTTTCAATGCTGCTTGAATTGCATGTGCTGCAGTGTTTATTTTCATGCGTGTATGCTATACATTCACTGTATGTCGCTTTTCTTCGCTAATGCTCCTGAATAACTAGACAACAGCAGCAGAAAAGCAAAGGTGCCAAGGCACAAGCTTTCTAAGCTGCTTGTACTGCATGTGCTGAAGTGTTTATTGTACTTCATGCTTGTATGCTTTCACTGTAAGGTCGCTATTCTTAGCTAATGCTCCTAGATGGCTAGACAACAACAGCAAAAAAGCAGGGGTGCCAAGGCACAGGCTTTCTATGCTGCTTGTACTGCATGTGCTGAAGTGTTTATTGTACTTCATGCTTGTATGCTTTCACTGTAAGGTCGCTATTCTTAGCTAATGCTCCTAGATGGCTAGACAACAACAGCAAAAAAGCAGGGGTGCCAAGGCACAGGCTTTCTATGCTGCTTGTACTGCACGTGATACGGTTCCAGGGCCCCCCGTATGTGCAATTGCTCAACCGGGGTCTCCGCTACAGGTAGCCAAAAGACCACCTGTGATTCCTGTCCATGGACAGGGATGGAGTTGCAGTTTCCGCTGCTATATTGTCTGTGATTATGACTAATAGCTTACAGACTTTGCAGTCCAGATAGACCTTGGCCAAGGTTGATTCAATGCCCCTGGCCACCCTGACTTGGAATAAATCAGGGTTCCAGGGGGGTCCCATACATCCCAGGGTGCAGGCTCTGACACGGACGACAGTCCCAGACGGCCTAAGCGAGCTCCATGGAAACGGCCCTCGACTTCATCACTGGTCAGGGTCACCACAGGAGTACTCTCTGTATCAGGGGACAGACGTAGCTGTTCAGGACTCTGATCTTGACACCGCTCTCAATCCGGATGCACCGGATGGTGACGCTATAGTGAATAATCTTATAGCGTCCATCAATGGAAGGTTGGGTATTTCTCCCTCAACTCCTCCAGTGGAGGGGTCAGCTTCACAGCAGGAGAAATCCCTCTTTCAGTTTCTCAAGCGTATATTGAGTATTTCTTCAGCGCTCTATTGGGAGACCCAGACGATTGGGGTATAGCTACTGCCCTCTGGAGGCCACACAAAGCACTACATTAAAAGTGCAAGGCCCCTCCCCCTCTGGCTATACCCCCCCCGTGGTATCACGGGTTCTCCAGTTTTAGCTTTGTGTGCGAAGGAGGTCAGACATCCACGCATAGCTCCACAGATTTTAGTCAGCAGTAGCTGCTGACTATGTCGGATGGAAGAAAAGAGGACACATATAGTGTCCCCAGCATGCTCCCTTCTCACCCCTGGATGGTGTTGTAAGGTTGAGGTACCTATTGCTGGTACAGGGCTGGAGCCTGACATGCTGTTTTCCTTCCACATCCCCTTGTAGGGCTCTGTGGAAGTGGGATCCTGCCGGCCTCTCAGCTCTGATGCCGGGCTCCATCCACAGACCCATTAGAACCTGATGGAGACGGAGCAGGAGTACGATCAGGGACAGGCCCTGCATCATACAGGTACTCTGTGTCCCCGGCAGGCACAGACACACTCCGGGCTGGCTGGGTGTTGTAGTGCGCCGGGGACCGCAACATGGAGTTGGTGTCCCTACAGATTACTGGGGGATTGTTTGTGTTTGGGAACGCAGCGCCGACCCCCTCTGGACCGGGCGGCGCTGCTGTGACTTGTGGTGCGCCGGGGATCCGCCGTCCGCGCTTTTACGGCGGCGGCGGTTATAAATTTAGTCCCCGGCTTTTTGGGCCTAGGACGCCGGCAGCTCCGTTTCGTTCCCGCCCCCACCCTGTCATTCAGGGTAGGGGAGAGACGCTGTTCGCTAGCAGCGACGAGGGCTGGAGCCTGATTTACATGCTCCAGCCCTCACACTAGGCACAGAGGGAAGCAGGCTTCCCGCTCTTAGCCAGGAACGCCCAGGGCCCGCCCCCCTTCTCTCTCAGGACGCCGGCAGCCATTACATGCAGTCTGGCTGGAGGAAGGACGCAAGGCTCTGGGAGACCTGGACTAGGGGCTATCTGGCGACCACACACCCGCTTTTTAAGCGGGCGGTAAGCGATTTTTCTGTGCTGGTCCCTCTAGTGCCTCACTGTGTGTCAGTGTACTGGGTACATATATATAGATATTGTATTTCTTGCACTGTGAGGTGCGCTTCTGGCTGCATATCCCAGATCACTCTGTGGAAGCAGCAACATGCCATCCTCAAAACGCAAGGCGGCCAAGGCAAAAAGGGCTGTGTATACTGCGTGTGCTGCATGTGGGGCTAATCTACCAGCAGGCTCCGATGACCCCCATTGTGTGCAATGCTCCGACCCGGTGCTGCTTCGCCAGCCGGAGTCGGGAGAGGTAGTGACCCAGGCTGAGACGCTTGTAAGTTCTGCCCCGGTGACAGGGACGGACTTTGCAGTTTTTGCAGATAATATGTCTGTATCTATGGCAAAAATCCTTGAAACCTTGCAATCTATGCATGGGGCTCAGTCTCTGGGCACGGAGAGGCCTCTGTCCTCAGGTCCCCCTTACTTGGAATGTATCCAGCCCACAGGGGGGTCCCCGGCTTCACAGGCCGAGGATTATGACTCAGATGATGGCCCCAGCCACCCTAAGCGAGCTCGCTGGGAAAGACCCTCGACGTCTTCACACTGCTCAGGGTCTCAGCGCAATCAGTCTCCCTGTGATGTGTCGGATGAGAGTGATCAGGAATCCACTCCTGGAACCCCTCTCAACCTGGATACCCCGGATGGGGATGCCATGGTAAACGACCTTATCTCAGCCATCAATAGGCTGTTGGATATTTCTCCCCCAGCCCCTTCAGCAGAAGAGGCGGCTGCGGAGCAGGAGAAGTTTCGTTTCCTTTATCCCAAGCGTAAATTGAGTGCTTTGTTAGATCACTCTGACTTCAGAGAATCAATCCAGAAGCACGACGCTCACCCAGAAAGGCGTTTCTCTAAACGATCTAAAGATACGCGTTTCCCTTTCCCCCCTGAGGTGGTCAAGCGCTGGACACAGTGTCCAAAGGTAGACCCCCCGATTTCCAAACTTGCAGCTAGATCCATAGTTGCAGTGGAGGATGGCGCTTCACTTAAAGATGCCAATGACAGACAGATGGACCTTTGGTTAAAATCTGTCTATGAAGCTATCGGCGCGTCGTTTGCTCCGGCATTCGCAGCCGTATGGGCACTCCAGGCTATTTCAGCTGGCTTAGCAAAAGTGGATGCTATCATGCATCCAGCAGTGCCGCAAGTGGCGCACCTTACCTCGCAGATGTCGGCGTTTGCGTCTTACGCTATCAATGCGGTCCTAGAATCTACCAGTCGCACCTCAATGGCGTCCGCCAATTCGGTAGTTTTGCGCAGAGCCTTGTGGTTAAAGGACTGGAAAGCAGATGCTGGTTCCAAAAAATGTTTAACCAGTTTGCCTTTGTCTAGAGATAGACTGTTTGGCGAGCCATTGGCTGACATCATTAAGCAGTCCAAGGGTAAAGACTCCTCTTTACCACAACCCAGAACATCCAAACCTCAGCAGAAAAAGTGGCAGCAGAGGTTTCAGTCCTTTCGAGGTTCGGGCAAGACACCGTTTACCTCGTCCAAAGGGACTCAGAGGACGCAAAGAAACTCAGATTCGTGGCGGACTCACACACGCCCCAAGAAAGCAAATGGAGGTACCGCTTCCAAAGCGGCTACCTCATGACTTCCAGCCCCCCCCCTCCGCATCGCCGGTCGGGGGCAGGCTCTCCCGCTTTTCCGGCATTTGGATGTCACAGGTCAAAGACCGGTGGGTGACGGACATTTTGTCTCGCGGGTACAGAATCGAGTTCAATTCTCGTCCTCCAGCTCGGTTCTACAGAACCTCCCCACGTCCAGACCGAGCAGATGCTCTGCTGCAGGCGGTGGGCTCCCTAAGAGCGGAAGGAGTGATTATCCCAGTCCCTCCTCAGGAACAAGGGCAAGGATTTTACTCCAATCTCTTTGTGGTTCCAAAAAAGGACGGCTCGTTCCGTCCTGTTCTGGACCTAAAACGGCTCAACAAACATGTGCACGCCAGGAGGTTCCGGATGGAAACCCTCCGCTCTGTCATTGCCTCAATGTCCAGAGGAGACTTCCTTGCCTCAATAGACATCAAAGATGCTTATCTCCACGTGCCAATTGCTACAGAACATCAACGTTTTCTACGTTTTGTGATAGGAGACGACCATTTTCAGTTCGTAGCTCTGCCATTTGGTCTGGCGACAGCCCCACGGGTCTTCACCAAGGTCATGGCGGCGGTGGTAGCAGTTTTGCACTCTCAGGGACACTCGGTGATCCCTTACCTAGACGACTTATTGGTCAAAGCTCCCTCTCAGGAGGCATGTCAGCACAGCCTGAATGCTACGCTGGAGACTCTACAGTCTTTCGGATGGATCATCAACTTTCCAAAGTCGATCCTATCACCGACTCAGTCACTAACGTATCTTGGCATGGAGTTTCATACTCTAGCAGCGATAGTGAAGCTTCCGCTGGACAAGCAGCGGTCACTACAGACAGGGGTGCAATCTCTTCTGCAGGACCAGTTGCATCCCTTGCGGCGCCTCATGCATTTCCTAGGGAAGATGGTGGCAGCCATGGAAGCAGTTCCCTTTGCGCAGTTTCATCTGCGCCCACTTCAATGGGACATTCTCCGCCAATGGGACGGGAAGTCAACGTCCCTGGACAGGAAAGTCTCGCTTTCCCAGACGGCCAAAGACTCTCTACAATGGTGGCTCCTTCCCACATCATTGTCTCAGGGAAGATCCTTCCTGCCCCCATCCTGGGCAGTAGTCACGACAGATGCGAGTCTGTCAGGGTGGGGAGCAGTATTTCTCCACCACAGGGCTCAGGGGACGTGGACTCCGCAGGAGTCCACCCTTCAGATCAATGTTCTGGAGATCAGAGCAGTGTATCTTGCTCTACTGGCCTTCCAACAGTGGCTGGAAGGAAAGCAGATCCGAATCCAATCGGACAACTCCACAGCGGTGGCATACATCAACCACCAAGGAGGGACGCGCAGTCGGCAAGCCTTCCAAGAAGTCCGGCGCATTCTAATGTGGGTGGAGGACAGAGCATCCACCATATCCGCGGTTCACATTCCAGGCGTAGAAAACTGGGAAGCAGACTTCCTCAGTCGCCAGGGCATGGACGCAGGGGAATGGTCCCTTCACCCGGACGTGTTTCAGGAAATCTGTCGCCGCTGGGGAGTGCCGGACGTCGATCTAATGGCGTCTCGGCACAACAACAAGGTCCCGGCATTCATGGCGAGGTCGCGCGATCAAAGAGCTCTGGCGGCAGACGCCTTGGTTCAAGATTGGTCGCAGTTTCAGCTCCCATACGTGTTTCCGCCTCTGGCGCTCTTGCCCAGAGTGCTACGCAAGATCAGATCCGAGTGCAGCCGCGTCATACTCGTCGCTCCAGACTGGCCGAGGAGGTCGTGGTATCCGGATCTGTGGCATCTCACGATCGGTCGACCGTGGTCACTGCCAGACCGACCAGACTTACTGTCCCAAGGGCCGTTTTTCCATCAGAATTCTGCGGCCCTGAACCTGACTGTGTGGCCATTGAGTCCTGGATCCTAGCATCTGCTGGATTATCTCAGGAAGTCGTTGCCACAATGAGACAAGCTAGAAAGTCGAATTCGGCTAAGATCTACCACAGAACGTGGAAGATTTTCTTGTCCTGGTGCTCTGCTCAGGGAGTGTCTCCCTGGCCATTTGCATTGCCCAAGTTTCTTTCCTTTCTGCAATCGGGGTTAGAAAAGGGCTTGTCGCTCAGCTCCCTTAAAGGGCAAGTTTCGGCACTATCCGTGTTTTTTCAGAAGCGTCTAGCACGTCTTCCTAAGGTGCGCACGTTCCTGCAGGGGGTCTGTCATATTGTGCCCCCGTACAAGCGACCGTTAGATCCATGGGATCTGAACAGGGTACTAGTTGCTCTCCAGAAGCCGCCCTTCGAGCCTCTGAAGGAAGTTTCCTTTTCTCGGCTGTCGCAGAAAGTGGCGTTTCTTGTTGCGATCACATCGCTTCGGCGAGTGTCTGAGCTGGCAGCTCTGTCATCTAAGGCTCCCTTCCTGGTGTTCCACCAGGACAAGGTTGTGCTGCGCCCCATTCCGGAGTTTCTTCCTAAGGTCGTATCCTCTTTTCATCTTAATCAGGATATTTCCTTGCCTTCTTTTTGCCCTCATCCGGTTCACCGGTATGAAAAGGCCTTACGTTTGCTAGATCTGGTGAGAGCACTCAGAATCTACATTTCCCGCACGGCGCCCATACGCCGTGCCGATGCACTTTTCGTCCTTGTCGCTGGTCCGCGCAAGGGGTTGCAGGCTTCTAAAGCCACCCTGGCTCGATGGATCAAAGAACCAATTCTAGAGGCCTACCGTTCTGCGGGGCTTCCGGTTCCTTCAGGGCTAAAAGCCCACTCCACCAGAGCCGTGGGTGCGTCCTGGGCATTACGCCACCAGGCTTCGGCTCAACAGGTGTGCCAGGCAGCTACCTGGTCCAGTCTGCACACTTTCACCAAGCATTATCAGGTGCATACCTATGCTTCGGCGGATGCCAGCTTAGGTAGAAGAGTCCTGCAGGCGGCAGTGACACCCCCGTAGGGGAGGGCTGTTTTGCAGCTCTAACATGAGGTATTTATTTACCCACCCAGGGACAGCTTTTGGACGTCCCAATCGTCTGGGTCTCCCAATAGAGCGCTGAAGAAGAAGGGAATTTTGTTACTTACCGTAAATTCCTTTTCTTCTAGCTCTTATTGGGAGACCCAGCACCCGCCCTGTTGTCCTTCGGGATGTTTTTTTGTTGTTTGCGGGTACACATGTTGTTCATGTTGAACGGTTTTTCAGTTCTCCGATGTTATTCGGAGTTAATTTGTTTAAACCAGTTATTGGCTTCCTCCTTCTTGCTTTGGCACTAAAACTGGAGAACCCGTGATACCACGGGGGGGTATAGCCAGAGGCGGAGGGGCCTTGCACTTTTAATGTAGTGCTTTGTGTGGCCTCCAGAGGGCAGTAGCTATACCCCAATCGTCTGGGTCTCCCAATAAGAGCTAGAAGAAAAGGAATTTACGGTAAGTAACAAAATTCCCTTCTTTTCTGGTCACTCTGACTCCAGAGAAGCAGTCCAGAATCTCCACGCTTATCCCGATAACAGTTTCTCCAACCGTATTTAGGATACGCGGTGTCTCTTCCCCCCTGACGTGGTCAAGCGCTAGACCCAGTGTCCAAAGGTGGATCCCCCAATCTCCAGGCTTGCGGCTAGATCCATAGTTGCAGTGGAAGATGGGACTTCACTTAAACATGCCATTGACAGACAGATAGACCTCTCGTTGCAATCTGTCTATGAAGCTATCGGCGGATCGGTTGCTCCGGCATTCGCAGCCGTAGAGGCTCTCCAAGCTATTTCAGCTAGTATTGCGCAGAGGGACGCGGTCACATGTACATCTTGGCCGCAGTAGCGTCCTTAACCTCGCAATGTCGGCATTGCGACTCAAGCTGTTAATGCTGTCCTGGACGCTACGAGCCGTACGTCAGTGGCGTCCGCCAACTCCGTGTTTTTACGCAGAGCCTAGTGGTTAAGGGATTGGAGCAGATGCTGCTTCCAAAAAAGTGCTTAACCAGGTTGCCGTTATCTGGTGACAGACTGTTTAGTGAGTGGTTGGATGTAATCATTCAACTGTACAAGGGTACGGATTCTTCCTTACCCCGGCCCACATCAAACAAAACCCAACAGGAGAATGGACAGTCGAGGTTTCGGTCCTTCCCAGGCTCGGGCAGGTCCCAGTAGTCCTCGTCCAAAAGGACGCAAAAGGCTCAGAGGGGCGCAGATTCCTGGCGGGCTCCATCACGCCCGGGGAAAGCAGCAGGAGGAACCGCTACCACGGCGTTTTCCTCATGACTTTCAGCCCTCTCACTCTGCGTCCCCGATCGGTCGCAGACCCCCCCGCTTTAGCGACACTTACCTGCCACAGGTCAATGGCCGGTGGATGAGAGACAGTTTGTCCCACAACTTCCTCACCGGCCGAGCCGAGGCTCTTCTGAAGGCAGAAAGAGTAGTAATCCCTGTTCCTCCTCAGGAACAAGATACGCTTTTTACTCCGATCTGGTCGTAGGGCCAACATAAAACGGCTCACCTAGCACGTGAAAACCAGGCGGTTCCGGATGGAATCCCTCCGCTCCGTCATTGCCTCAATGTCTCAAAGAGATTTCCTAGCATCCATAGACATCAGGATGCTTATCTCAACGTGCCGATTGCTCCAGGACACCGGCGTTTGCTACCATTCGTTATTGAAGACGAGCATCTTCAGTTCGTAGCCCTACCCTTCGGTCTGGCGACAGCCCCACGGGTTTTCACCGACTTCACGGCAGCAGTGGGACCACTCCCGCACTCTCAGGGTCACTCTGTGATCCCTTATTTAGGCAACCTACTTGTCAAGGCACTCTCTTAAGAGGCATGCCAACACAGCCTGAACATGGCGCTGGAGACTTTCCAGGGTTTCGGGTGGGTCTTCAACTTTTCAAAGTTAAACCCAATCGCTGGCATATCTTGGCAAGGAGTTTTCACACTCTCTCAGCGATAGTGAAGCGTCCGCTGGACAAACAGCGTTCACTACAGACGGGGGTGCAGTCTCTCTTTCAAGGAGACGCCTCATCAGAGGCAGTCCCTTTCACGCAGTTTCATCTGCGTCCACTTCAATGGAACATTCTTCGCTAATGGGAGGAGTAGTCGACGTCCCTACACAGGAACGTCCCTCTTTCTCAGACGATCAAGAACTCTTTTCAGAGGAGTCCACTCTTCAGATCAATTGTCTGGAGCTCTGGGCAGTGTATATTGCTCTACAAGCCTTCCTGCAGTGGCTGGAAAGCAAACAGATCCGAATTCAGTCGGACAATCCACAGCGGTGGCATACATCAACCACCAAGGCGGACTACGCAGTCGGCGAGACTTCCAGGAAGTTCGCCGGATTCTGCTGTGGGTGGCAGACAGAGCATACACCATATCCGCAGTTACCAGGGCGTGGACGCAGCAGAATGGTCTCTGCACCCGGACGGGTGTCAAGAATCGGCACAATAGCAAGGTCCCGATTTTCATTGCGATCAAAGAGCTCTGGCGACAGGCATCTCACGGTCGGTCAACCGTGGGCACTACCAGACCGGCCAGACTTACTGTCCCAAGGGCCGTTTTTTCCATCTGAATTCTACGGCCCTGAACCTACTGTGTGGCCATTGAGTCCTGGATCCTAGTTGTCACAAACCACCGGGGGGTCACTCAGAAATCCCCCGCGCTGGCTACCAGTACGTCACAATCGGGGGGTAACAAGTGGGGGTCACCCCTCCTTTATACCTCCCGACCGACAGACAGAGCACGTGACGCGCTCTCTAGCGCCCTTCTTATAGTCAGGCCAATTATGGAATTGCCCGACAATAAGCAAGGAGGCCGCTATACTACTTATGCCGATTATTGAAGGGTCCCCGGTGAGAGTAAGGTATATATTCCCCCGACCTCCGCGGGCGGAATATATAATATCTTCCCGAATCTCACTGGCCTCCCCACAATAATCCTTGGCACAACTCGCTGCCACCAACCGCTTCACGGTAACTATTAGCCGAACACACAGACGTGGGATTCAAGATCGAGATAACAGAACAGCCCAAGATTAATTATATAATTTAATCGCCTAAAGCACACTAGAAACTACAATATATACAATAGGGAATCTACAGAATATACAGTTATGTCAGAGTACAGTTACAATCAAAGCATGGGTTACAAACAGGCACACACAGTTCAATCAGTTACCTTGTGCGTCTGGCCACAGGGGGGGCGCTGTAGACCAGGTTTCCAGGAACTCTCTCACAGGTCTGTCCCAACCAGGCCCCCGAGCAGAAGAACGCTGGAAAATGGCCGAAGTAGGGTTATCAACCTGGGCAGATCCAGGTCCCCTCCTACCTTAGTGACCTCACAGGGAAGCACTGCCACTCCCCCTGCATGGATCAGAATTATCCAGCAAAGGGGATTTTGGCTATAACTTTGCCTGGGAGCGTCGTAGGCAGACGCCAATGCTCTCATTGTGACAGTTATGAATTTAGCTACAGAACGAGGGGACTCATGACCTGTCTGCCAGTTCCCCATTGGCTGATATCACGCCTGGGGCATTTCCCAATGTCCTGTTCCCATAAAAAGGGGGTGCCGGCATCGTCCACATGCGGAGACACCATTTTTATGGTTGCCATATTTATCGGAAATATGGCTTGCGAGATATGAACCATTTTTTACTGGAGTCGTTCTGTCTGGCTATTTCCATAGCCTTGCTAACTAGCTAGCAGCTCCTACTACAGGGTGACGGCAGGGAGTCATCCTGTGTCCATTGTCCTAAAGCCACCTAATTTCCATATCACAGGACATGGCCATGGATTTGTTGCTAAACCAGTTGTGTGAAGGGAAGGGGGTAGTGACACCAGGAGAGGGCTTCCTGACATGACTTGAATGTCATGATTTATCGTCATATCTCCGGATTTACCTCACACCTCCCCCCTTTTGAGGGCGCTAGGGGGCAGCACACTCCGGTGTTCCCCCGTGCGCCCGTCCGCGACCTCTCCTTGTCGGGACAGCCCCGTCTGCGTTACCGTGGTCACGGCCCCTTTTGTGGCGAATGGTGAAGTTGTATTGCTGGAGCGCAAGGCTCCATCGCAACAATCGCCTATTCGTCCCAGAGACGGTGTGCAACCAGCTGAGGGGATTGTGGTCCGTCTCCACGATGAAGTGGCGCCCGTATAGATAGGGTTGCAGACGCTGCAGGGCCCACACTATGGCCAGGCACTCCTTCTCCATCGTGGAATAGGCAACTTCCCTTGGTAACAGCTTCCTGCTCAGGTACAAGACTGGGTGCTCTTGGCTCGCAGAGTCCACCTGGCTGAGCACCGCACCGAGGCCGAAGTCACTGGCGTCGGTCTGTACTACAAACGGCCGCGTGAAGTCGGCTGCCTGTAGCACGGGCGGGCTGGGACAGGGCGTCCTTTAGGGCCCGGAAGGCTGTCTCGCAGTCCATTGTCCAATCGACTGCAGAGGGCAGCTTCTTCTTGGTGAGGTCCGTCAAGGGCTTTGCCAGGCTACTATAGCGTGGAACAAACCTCCTATAGTACCCAGCGGTCCCCAAGAAGGACATCACCTGCTTCTTGGTCCTGGGGGTGGGCCAGGATGCGATGGCCTCCACTTTCTCAGGCTCGGGCTTCAGCGTTCCCCCACCTACCCGGTGACCGAGGTACTGGACCTCGCTCATGGCCAGCTGACACTTTCCCGGCTTGATGGTCAAACCTGCCCGGTGGATCCGCCTGAGCACCTGTGCTAGATGCTCTAGGTGGTCCTCCCAGGTGGGACTGAAGACGGCAATGTCATCCAGGTACGCGGCCGCGTACCCTTCAAGTCCCTTGAGCAGGGTGTTGACCATCCGCTGGAAAGTGGCAGGGGGCATTCCTCATCCCGAATGGCATCACCGTGGACTCGTACAGTCCAAATGGGGTAATAAAGGCAGAGCGTTCCCTGGCCTTGGGAGTCAGGGGGATCTGCCAATATCCCCGGCTCAGATCCATGATGGTCAGGTACTGAGCCCCGGCCAACTGATCGAGCAGGTCATCGATGCGTGGCATTGGGTACGCATCGGCGACCGTGACAGCATTGAGCCCCCTGTAGTCCACGCAGAACCGAGTGGTTCGGTCCTTCTTAGGGACGAGGACTACAGGCGAGGCCCAAGCGCTGTTGGATGCCTGGATCACCCCCAGCTTCAGCATCTCGTCAATCTCCTGGCGCATGTGTTGCTGCACTTCCAGGGAGACCCGATATGCTGAACGCCGGATCGGGGGATGATCCCCAGTGTCCACGTGATGGACAGCCAAGTCAGTCCTTCCGGGCTGGTTGGTAAACAACCCCCGGAAGGGGTGTAGGGTGGCCCACAGCTGGGACCGTTGGTCCTCCAAGAGCTGGTGGCCAACCTCCACATCCTCAATGGATCCGCCTGCCCTAACCTGGGCTAGCATATCCAAGAGGGTTTCCGCTTCTCCCTCCTCGGGCAGGTTGCACACGGGGAGCGCACATGCCTCCCGCTCATGATGTGCCTTCATCATGTTCACATGGAAGGGCTTCCGCCTTCCACGGGCAGGGTCCAGGGTGACCAGGTACGTCACAGGGTTGAGCTGCTGGTACACGAGGTATGGGCCTTCCCAGGCTGCCTGAAGCTTGTCCTGTGGTACGGGGACCAGTACCCACACCTCTTGACCCACTTGGTAGGTCCTCTCACAAGCGTTCTGGTCGTACCAACGCTTCTGATCGGCCTGGGCTTGAGCCATATTGTCGTGTACCAGTTGCGTCAAGGCCTGCATTTTGTCCCGGAAGCGCATGACATACTCGATAACCGACACTCCAGGGGTGGCCAAATCCCCTTCCCAAGCCTCTTTCACCAGAGCCAGGGGGCCCCGCACACGTCGCCCGTACAGGAGCTCAAACGGTGAGAATCCTGTTGAGGCCTGTGGAACCTCCCGGTAAGCAAATAACAGGTGTGGGAGATACCGCTCCCAGTCACGCCCATGGGAGTCGACCAACATCTTAAGCATCTGCTTTAAGGTGCCATTGAACCGCTCGCACAGGCCATTAGTCTGTGGATGGTACGGGCTGGCCACCAGATGTCGCACCTGGACTTGCTTACAGAGGGTCTCCATCAGCTGGGACATGAATTGGGTCCCCCGGTCGGTGAGCATTTCCTGGGGAAAACCCACTCGGGAGAAAATCTCCAGCAATGCGGTGGCCACCTTGTCAGCCCGAATGGACGACAAGGCCACTGCTTCTGGGTCCCGGGTGGCATAGTCCACTACCGTCAGTATGAAGCGTTTCCCGGAGCTGCTGGGGATGGCCAGCGGGCCGACCAGATCCACAGCCACCCTCCTGAAAGGCTCATCGATGATTGGCAGAGATACCAGTGGGGCTTTGGGGCGTGGCCCCGCCTTCCCCACTCTCTGACAGGTTTCACACGAACGGCAGTAGGCAGCCACATCGGCCCCCATTTTTGGCCAGTAGAAATGCTGGTTTAACCTGGCCTTGGTCTTAGCGATCCCTAGGTGTCCGGCCATCGGAATCTCATGTGCAATCCGCAACAACTCCGTCCGGAACGGATAGGGTACCACCAACTGTCGGTCCCTGGGCCACGCCTCCGGTGAACCCTGCTGGACCGTGGCCCGGTACAGCCGTCCTTGGTCCCAGACCACTCGCTCCGGGTCCGAGTCCGAGGGAGGCTGTGCCGCCTGCTCCTTTAGAGCTTTCAGGCTGTCGTCAGCTTCTAACGCTGCCTGAAACTCCTGACTAGATGTGGCCAGAATCGACGAGACTGTCACATCTTCGGGCAGTACCCCGGGACCTGTGTCCTGGCCTCCACCTGACTCGGCTGCCACTTGGTCAGAAGGGGAAGAGCTATCGGACCTCCGGGAGGCCCCTTGGCTTCCAGCACTCCCACTGCGGGTGACAGCGGCCACAGCCGCTGCGACCGTGGGTCGTGCCTGCTCCTCCTCCGTTCCTGACCAAGTCGCCGGTTCAGGCAGACCTACCTGGCTTCCTGACACCCCGGTTGTGGGGGAACCATGCACCGAGATCTTACCTGGGAGCACTTCCGCTCCTGGACCGGCCCCAATCTCACCTGCCTGTTCCCCTCCTGCAGCAACAGAACCCCGCTGTGAAATCTCTGGGGACCCCACATTTGCTGTGGTAGCCCCCACCCCACACACTGGTCCTCCCCCTGCAGCACCCTGCTCTCTGCTTATCCCTGCAGAGGGCAGCAGATCCCAGCTCACAGGCTGGTTACTTGCAGAGGCATGGTCACACCTTTCTCTGACCCCCTCCCCTCCTGTCACAGCTGCAGCTGCGTGTGTGTCTATGGTGTCTGTGCAAGCAGAAATATCAGAGTTCACTCCCTCCTCCCTTACATCATTCATAGATAACACATTAACATTGTCCGGAGGCACGTCAGCACTGGCTGAAGGTTCAGCCTTTGGGGCGGGGCCAAACTGGGAGGTTATTTGCCCCAAATCTGTCCCAAGTAGCACGTTTGCAGGGATCCGATCAGTTACCCCCACCTCCCTCACCCCTCGCCCTGCGCCCCAGTCCACATAAATGTCAGCAACAGGCAGCGCCGGGTCAATGCCTCCAATCCCGGAGACAGCGAGGGTTTTTCCAGGGATCAAGTCTTGGGGGGACACCATCTCAGGCCGCACCAGAGTCACCTCCGAGGCGCTGTCTCGCAGTCCTATGGTCACAGACTGGCCGACGGTGACAGGTTGGAAGCTGTCCAGGGACCTACCACCACCCCCACCCACACAATACACCTTGGGCGGCCCTTGGGACGGGGACGGAGCCGGGGCCTTGGGACGCTGAGGGCACATGGCCTTGAAGTGTCCAGGTAGGTTGCACTGGTGGCACCGTCTTGGTTCTGCCACGGGCCTGGAGAGGGGAGTTGAGGGGGACACCCCCTGCAGTCTAGGGGCAGGTGGGGCAGTCGCAGAGTTCATCTTACCCCCTCTCCAGGTGCTGCTGGTGGCTGCTCTCCTGGCTTCAGGAGCCCGATTGTTGGTGTAGTCATCTGCCAGGGCAGCTGTAGCCGTGGATCCCTTTGGCTTCTGGTCTCGGATGAACTGGCGGAGATCCTCAGGGCAGTTCCACAAGAGTTGCTCCGTGATGAACAAGTCCAGGATCTCCGGTCCGGTGGAAAGCTGCAGGCCTTGGGTCCAGTGGTCGGCAGCTCGGGCAAGTGCCCGCCGGTGGTCAGCCCAGGAGTCCTTTGGTCCCTTCTGTAGGCTCCGGAACTTCTTGCGGTAGGACTCCGGGGTGAGGTTGTACTGTTGGATCAGGGCCCGCTTGATGGTGTCGTAGCCCTGATCTGCCTCAGCAGGCAAGTCCCCAAGGACATCCAGGGCCTTACCCCTTAAACGGGGGGTCAGGTATTTGGCCCACTGGTCCTTGTTCAGATGATGCTGCAAGCAAGTCCGTTCAAAAGCAGTCAAGAAAGAGTCCAAGTCTCCATCCTTCTCCAGCACTGGGAAGTCCTCAACACGGACCTTTGGAAGTTTGGTGTCTGGAAGGTCACGGGTGGCTGATGAGGGCCGGAGCTGAGCTAGCTGCAGCTGGTAGTCACGCTCTGCCTGGCGCTCTTCACGCGCTGCCTGCCGCTCTGCCCTGCGCTCTGCCATGAGTATCTCGTAGGTATCCCGGTCTCCAGCCTGGAGAAGGGCCATAGCCATTTGAAGAAGGCTATCCGAGCCTCCCAGGCTCGGTGGAATGGCACGTGGTGATCTGCGGCCCGCTGCGGAGCCTGGTGCTTCACTGTCCATTGCAGAGCGGAGGGCTGGCGTCTGGCTCGTTGAGGACCCTTGGGCGAGCTGCTCCTCATCTTGTCCAGCAGTGCCCGGTTGTGCAATGTCCTCTGCAGAGCTGTTTTCTGGCGTCGGGCTCCTGGAGGGCTCGTGGACAACCTCCTCATCGTCTCTGGCCTGAGCATCGGCCATTCCTTTGGCTTTGCTCCTGGTGCTATCAGCCATGGTTGCAGACTTTGGTCACTGACACAGAACTGACACCTGATGCCTCCACACACCTTACAGTATCTGCACTCTGACACTCTAGTGTTGAGCTAGTCTGAAGACCCCAGCAGCCACAGCTGCTGCAGGCAGTCTTTAGTGTCTGGGAGTATGGGTCTCACACTCACACACACTATTATCTCGATCCCACCGCTTGCCACCAATATGTCACAAACCACCGGGGGGTCACTCAGAAATCCCCCGCGCTGGCTACCAGTACGTCACAATCGGGGGGTAACAAGTGGGGGTCACCCCTCCTTTATACCTCCCGACCGACAGACAGAGCACGTGACGCGCTCTCTAGCGCCCTTCTTATAGTCAGGCCAATTATGGAATTGCCCGACAATAAGCAAGGAGGCCGCTATACTACTTATGCCGATTATTGAAGGGTCCCCGGTGAGAGTAAGGTATATATTCCCCCGACCTCCGCGGGCGGAATATATAATATCTTCCCGAATCTCACTGGCCTCCCCACAATAATCCTTGGCACAACTCGCTGCCACCAACCGCTTCACGGTAACTATTAGCCGAACACACAGACGTGGGATTCAAGATCGAGATAACAGAACAGCCCAAGATTAATTATATAATTTAATCGCCTAAAGCACACTAGAAACTACAATATATACAATAGGGAATCTACAGAATATACAGTTATGTCAGAGTACAGTTACAATCAAAGCATGGGTTACAAACAGGCACACACAGTTCAATCAGTTACCTTGTGCGTCTGGCCACAGGGGGGCGCTGTAGACCAGGTTTCCAGGAACTCTCTCACAGGTCTGTCCCAACCAGGCCCCCGAGCAGAAGAACGCTGGAAAATGGCCGAAGTAGGGTTATCAACCTGGGCAGATCCAGGTCCCCTCCTACCTTAGTGACCTCACAGGGAAGCACTGCCACTCCCCCTGCATGGATCAGAATTATCCAGCAAAGGGGATTTTGGCTATAACTTTGCCTGGGAGCGTCGTAGGCAGACGCCAATGCTCTCATTGTGACAGTTATGAATTTAGCTACAGAACGAGGGGACTCATGACCTGTCTGCCAGTTCCCCATTGGCTGATATCACGCCTGGGGCATTTCCCAATGTCCTGTTCCCATAAAAAGGGGGTGCCGGCATCGTCCACATGCGGAGACACCATTTTTATGGTTGCCATATTTATCGGAAATATGGCTTGCGAGATATGAACCATTTTTTACTGGAGTCGTTCTGTCTGGCTATTTCCATAGCCTTGCTAACTAGCTAGCAGCTCCTACTACAGGGTGACGGCAGGGAGTCATCCTGTGTCCATTGTCCTAAAGCCACCTAATTTCCATATCACAGGACATGGCCATGGATTTGTTGCTAAACCAGTTGTGTGAAGGGAAGGGGGTAGTGACACCAGGAGAGGGCTTCCTGACATGACTTGAATGTCATGATTTATCGTCATATCTCCGGATTTACCTCACACTAGTGTCCTCAGGATTATCTCAAGGGGTCGTTGCCACTATGAGTCAGGCTAGGAAGCCCACGTCTGCTAAGATCTACCACGGACGTGGAAGATTTTCTTATACTGGTGCTCTGTACAAGGAGTGTCCCCCGGGCCATTGGCATTGCCTACTCTTCTTTCCTTCCTGCAATTTCGGTTGGAAAAGGGCTTGTCGCTCGGCTCCCTTAAAGGGCAAGGCTTGGCGCTATTGGTGTTTTTTTCAGAGGCGTCTAGCACGACTTCCTCAGGTACGCACGTTCCTGCAGGGGGTTTGTCATATCGTCCCCCCGTACAAGCGGCCGTTAGATCCATGGGATCTGAACAGGGTACTACTTGCTCTCCAGAAGCCGCCTTTCGAGCCTCTGACGAATGTTTCACCTTCTCGACTATCTCAGAAAGTGGCCTTTCTGGTAGCGATCACGTCTCTTCGGAGAGTGTCTGAGCTAGCAGCGCTGTCATCCAAGGCTCCCTTCCTGGTGTTCCACCAGGACAAGGTAGTGTTGCGCCTCATTCAGGAGTTTCTCCCTAAGGTAGTATCCTCGTTTCATATTAATCAGGATATCTCCTTACCTTCCTTTTGTCCTCAGCCGGTTCATCGGTATGAAAAGGACTTACATTTGTTAGATCTGGTGAGACCACTCAGAATCTACATTTCCCGCACGGCGCCTTTGCGCCGCTCGGATACACTCTTTGTCCTTGTCGCTGGTAAGCGCAAAGGGTCGCAGGCTTCCAAATCCACCCTGGCTCGATAGATCAAAGAACCAATTCTTGAAGCCTACCGTTCTGCTAGGCTTCCGGTTCCATCACGGCTGAACGCCCATTCAACCAGAGCCGTGGGTGCGTCCTGGGCATTACGTCACCAGGCTACGGCTCAACAGGTGTGCCAGGCAGCTACCTGGTAGAGTCTGCACACTTTCACCAAACATTATCAGGTGCATACCTACGCTTCGGCGAACGCCGGCCTAGGTAGAAGAGTCCTGCAGGCGGCAGTTGCCTCCTCGTAACGGAGAGCTGTTTTGCAGCTCTAACATGAGGTATTAAGTTACCCACCCAGGGACAGCTTTTGGACGTCCCAATTGTCTGGGTCTCCCAATTAGGAGCGACAAAGAAGAAGGGAATTTTGTTACTTACCGTAAATTCCTTTTCTTCTAGCTCCAATTGGGAGACCCAGCACCCGCCCTGTTGTCCTTCGGGATTTTTGGTTTTTTTGCGGGTACACATGTTGTTCATGTTGAACGGTTTTCAGTTCTCCGATGTTATTCGGAGTGAATTTGTTTAAACCAGTTATTGGCTTTCCTCCTTCTTGCTTTAGCACTAAAACTGAGCAGCCCGTGATCCCACGGGGGGTGTATAGCCAGAAGGGGAGGGGCCTTACACTTTTTAGTGTAATGCTTTGTGTGGCCTCCGGAGGCAGTAGCTATACACCCAATTGTCTGGGTCTCCCAATTGGAGCTAGAAGAAAAGGAATTTACGGTAAGTAACAAAATTCCCTTCTTCCCTGTCCTCGAGCGTCGCCCTCTTTCCCTGTCCTCGAGCGTGTCGCCCTCTTTCCCTGTCCTCGAGCGTCGCCCTCTTTCCCTGTCCTCGAGCGTCGCCCTCTTTCCCTGTCCTCGAGCGTCGCCCTCTTTCCCTGTCCTCGAGCGTCGCCCTCTTTCCCTGTCCTCGAGCGTCGCCCTCTTTCCCTGTCCTCGAGCGTCGCCCTCTTTCCCTGTCCTCGAGCGTCGCCCTCTTTCCCTGTCCTCGAGCGTCGCCCTCTTTCCCTGTCCTCGAGCGTCGCCCTCTTTCCCTGTCCTCGAGCGTCGCCCTCTTTCCCTGTCCTCGAGCGTCGCCCTCTTTCCCTGTCCTCGAGCGTCGCCCTCTTTCCCTGTCCTCGAGCGTCGCCCTCTTTCCCTGTCCTCGAGCGTCGCCCTCTTTCCCTGTCCTCGAGCGTCGCCCTCTTTCCCTGTCCTCGAGCGTCGCCCTCTTTCTTCAGCGCTCTATTGGGAGACCCAGACGATTGGGGTATAGCTACTGCCCTCTGGAGGCCACACAAAGCACTACATTAAAAGTGCAAGGCCCCTCCCCCTCTGGCTATACCCCCCCCCGTGGTATCACGGGTTCTCCAGTTTTAGCTTTGTGTGCGAAGGAGGTCAGACATCCACGCATAGCTCCACAGATTTTAGTCAGCAGTAGCTGCTGACTGTTTCGGATGGAAGAAAAGAGGACACATATAGTGTCCCCAGCATGCTCCCTTCTCACCCCTGGATGGTGTTGTAAGGTTGAGGTACCTATTGCTGGTACAGGGCTGGAGCCTGACATGCTGTTTTCCTTCCACATCCCCTGGTAGGGCTCTGTGGAAGTGGGATCCTGCCGGCCTCTCAGCTCTGACGCCGGGCTCCATCCACAGACCCATTAGAACCTGATGGAGACGGAGCAGGAGTACGATCAGGGACAGGCCCTGCATCATACAGGTACTCTGTGTCCCCGGCAGGCACAGACACACTCCGGGCTGGCTGGGTGTTGTAGTGCGCCGGGGACCGCAACGTTGGAGTTAGTGTCCCTACAGATTACTGGGGGATTGTTTGTGTATGGGAACGCAGCGCCGACCCCCTCTGGACCGGGCGGCGCTGCTGTGACTTGTGGTGCGCCGGGGATCCGCCGTCCGCGCTTTTACGGCGGCGGCGGTTATAAATTGAGTCCCCGGCTTTTTGGGCCTAGGACGCCGGCAGCTCCGTTTCGTTCCCGCCCCCACCCTGTCATTCAGGGTAGGGGAGAGACGCTGTTCGCTAGCAGCGACGAGGGCTGGAGCCTGATTTACATGCTCCAGCCCTCACACCAGGCACAGAGGGAAGCAGGCTTCCCGCTCTTAGCCAGGGACGCCCAGGGCCCGCCCCCCTTCTCTCTCAGGACGCCGGCAGCCATTACATGCAGTCTGGCTGGAGGAAGGACGCAAGGCTCTGGGAGACCTGGACTAGGGGCTATCTGGCGACCACACACCCGCTTTTTAAGCGGGCGGTAAGCGTTTTTTCTGTGCTGGTCCCTCTAGTGCCTCACGGTGTATCGGTGTACTGTGTAGGATATAGAGATATTGTATTTCTTGCACTGTGAGGTCGCTTCTGGCTGCATCTCCCAGATCACTCTGTGGAAGCAACAACATGCCATCCTCAAAACGCAAGGCTGCCACGGCTAGGGCTGTGTATACTGCGTGTGCTGCATGTGGGGCTAATCTACCAGCAGGCTCCGATGACCCCCATTGTCTGCAATGCTCCGACCCGGTGCTGCTTCGCCAGCCGGAGTCAGGAGAGGTAGTGACCCAGGCTGAGACGCTTGTAAGTCCTGCCCCGGTGACAGGGACAGACTTTGCAGTTTTTGCTGATAATATGTCTGTCTCTATGGCAAAAATCCTTGAAACCTTGCAATCTATGCATGGGGCTCAGTCTTTGGGCACGGCGAGGCCTCTGTCCTCAGGTCCCCCTCACTTGGAATTAATCCAGCCCACAGGGGGGTCCCCGGCTTCACAGGCCGAGGATTATGACTCAGATGATAGCCCCAGCCACCCTAAGCGAGCTCGCTGGGAAAGACCCTCGACGTCATCACACTGCTCAGGGTCTCAGCGCAATCAGTCTCCCTGTGATGTGTCTGATGAGAGTGATCAGGAATCCATTCCTGGAACCCCTCTCAACCTGGATACCCCTGATGGGGATGCCATGGTAAACGACCTTATCTCAGCCATCAATAGGCTGTTGGATATTTCTCCCCCAGCCCCTTCAGCAGAAGAGGCGGCTGCGGAGCAGGAGAAGTTTCGTTTCCTTTATCCCAAGCGTAAATTGAGTGCTTTGTTGGATCACGCTGACTTCAGAGAATCAATCCAGAAGCACGACGCTCACCCAGAAAGGCGTTTCTCTAAACGATCTAAAGATACGCGTTTCCCTTTCCCCCCTGAGGTGGTCAAGCGCTGGACACAGTGTCCAAAGGTAGACCCCCCGATTTCCAAACTCGCAGCTAGGTCCATAGTTGCAGTGGAGGATGGCGCTTCACTTAAAGATGCCAATGACAGACAGATGGACCTTTGGTTAAAATCTGTCTATGAAGCTATCGGCGCGTCGTTTGCTCCGGCATTCGCAGCCGTATGGGCACTCCAGGCTATTTCAGCTGGCTTAGCAAAAGTGGATGCTATCATACATCCAGCAGTGCCGCAAGTGGCGTCCCTTACCTCGCAGATGTCGGCGTTTGCGTCTTACGCTATCAATGCGGTCCTAGAATCTACCAGTCGCACCTCAATGGCGTCCGCCAATTCGGTAGTTTTGCGCAGAGCCTTGTGGTTAAAGGACTGGAAAGCAGATGCTGGTTCCAAAAAATGTTTAACCAGTTTGCCGTTATCTAGAGATAGACTGTTTGGCGAGCCATTGGCTGATATCATTAAGCAGTCTAAGGGTAAAGACTCCTCTTTACCACAACCCAGAACAACCAAACCTCAGCAGAAAAAGTGGCAGCAGAGGTTTCCGTCCTTTCGAGGTTCGGGCAAGACACCATTTACCTCGTCCAAAGGGACTCAGAGGACGCAAAGAAACTCAGATTCGTGGCGGGCTCACACGCGCCCCAAGAAAGCAAATGGAGGTACCGCTTCCAAAGCGGCTACCTCATGACTTCCAGCCCCCTCCCTCCGCATCGCCGGTCGGGGGCAGGCTCTCCCGCTTTTCCGGCATTTGGATGTCACAGGTCAAAGACCGGTGGGTGACGGACATTTTGTCTCGCGGGTACAGAATCGAGTTCAATTCTCGTCCTCCAGCTCGGTTCTTCAGAACCTCCCCACATCCAGACCGAGCAGATGCTCTGCTGCAGGCGGTGGGCTCCCTAAGAGCGGAAGGAGTGGTGATCCCAGTCCCTCCTCAGGAACAAGGGCAAGGGTTTTACTCCAATCTCTTTGTGGTTCCAAAAAAGGACGGCTCGTTCCGTCCTGTTCTGGACCTAAAACGGCTCAACAAACATGTGCACGCCAGGAAGTTCCGGATGGAAACCCTGCGTTCTGTCATTGCCTCAATGTCCAGAGGAGACTTCCTTGCCTCAATAGACATCAAAGATGCTTATCTCCACGTGCCAATTGCTACAGAACATCAACGTTTTCTACGTTTTGTGATAGGAGACGACCATTTTCAGTTCGTAGCTCTGCCATTTGGTCTGGCAACAGCCCCACGGGTCTTCACCAAGGTCATGGCGGCGGTGGTAGCAGTCTTGCACTCTCAGGGACACTCGATGATCCCTTACCTAGACGATTTATTGGTCAAAGCTCCCTCTCAAGAGGCATGTCAGCGCAGCCTGAATGCTACGCTGGAGACCCTACAGTCTTTCGGATGGATCATCAACTTTCCAAAGTCGATCCTATCACCGACTCAATCACTAACGTATCTTGGCATGGAGTTTCATACTCTAGCAGCGATAGTGAAGCTTCCGCTGAACAAGCAGCGGTCACTACAGACAGGGGTGCAATCTCTTCTGCACGGCCAGTTGCATCCCTTGCGGCGCCTCATGCATTTCCTAGGGAAGATGGTGGCAGCCATGGAAGCAGTTCCCTTTGCGCAGTTTCATCTGCGCCCACTTCAATGGGACATTCTCCGCCAATGGGACGGGAAGTCAACGTCCCTGGACAGGAAAGTCTCGCTTTCCCAGACGGCCAAGGACTCCCTACAATGGTGGCTCCTTCCCACCTCATTGTCTCAGGGAAGATCCTTCCTGCCCCCATCCTGGGCAGTAGTCACGACAGATGCGAGTCTGTCAGGGTGGGGAGCAGTATTTCTCCACCACAGGGCTCAGGGGACGTGGACTCCGCAGGAGTCCACCCTTCAGATCAATGTTCTGGAGATCAGAGCAGTGTATCTTGCTCTACTGGCCTTCCAACAGTGGCTGGAAGGAAAGCAGATCCGAATCCAATCGGACAACTCCACAGCGGTGGCATACATCAACCACCAAGGAGGGACGCGCAGTCGGCAAGCCTTCCAAGAAGTACGGCGCATTCTAATGTGGGTGGAGGACAGAGCATCCACCATATCCGCGGTTCACATCCCAGGCGTAGAAAACTGGGAAGCAGACTTCCTCAGTCGCCAGGGCATGGACGCAGGGGAATGGTCCCTTCACCCGGACGTGTTTCAGGAAATCTGTCGCCGCTGGGGAGTGCCGGACGTCGACCTAATGGCATCCCGGCACAACAACAAGGTCCCGGCATTCATGGCGAGGTCGCGCGATCAAAGAGCTCTGGCGGCAGACGCCTTGGTTCAAGATTGGTCGCAGTTTCAGCTCCCATACGTGTTTCCGCCTCTGGCGCTCTTGCCCAGAGTGCTACGCAAGATCAGATCCGAGTGCAGCCGCATCATACTCGTCGCTCCAGACTGGCCGAGGAGGTCGTGGTATCCGGATCTGTGGCATCTCACGATCGGTCGACCGTGGTCACTGCCAGACCGACCAGACTTACTGTCCCAAGGGCCGTTTTTCCATCAGAATTCTGCGGCCCTGAACCTGACTGTGTGGCCATTGAGTCCTGGATCCTAGCATCTGCAGGATTATCTCAAGGAGTCGTTGCCACAATGAGACAAGCTAGAAAGTCGAATTCGGCTAAGATCTACCACGGAACGTGGAAGATTTTCTTATCCTGGTGCTCTGCTCAGGGAGTGTCTCCCTGGCCATTTGCATTGCCCAAGTTTCTTTCCTTCCTGCAATCGGGGTTAGAAAAGGGCTTGTCGCTCAGTTCCCTTAAAGGGCAAGTTTCGGCACTATCCGTGTTTTTTCAGAAGCGTCTAGCACGTCTTTCTAAGGTGCGCACGTTCCTGCAGGGGGTCTGTCATATTGTGCCCCCGTACAAGCGGCCGTTAGATCCATGGGATCTGAACAGGGTACTAGTTGCTCTCCAGAAGCCGCCCTTCGAGCCTCTGAAGGAAGTTTCCTTTTCTTCAGCGCTCTATTGGGAGACCCAGACGATTGGGGTATAGCTACTGCCCTCCGGAGGCCACACAAAGCACTACACTAAAAAGTGCAAGGCCCCTCCCCCTCTGGCTATACCCCCCGTGGTATCACGGGTTCTCCAGTTTTAGCTTTGTGTGCGAAGGAGGTCAGACATCCACGCATAGCTCCACAGATTTTAGTCAGCAGTAGCTGCTGACTATTTCGGATGGAAGAAAAGAGGGCCCATATAGTGTCCCCAGCATGCTCCCTTCTCACCCCTGGATGGTGTTGTAAGGTTGAGGTACCTATTGCTGGTACAGGGCTGGAGCCCACATGCTGCTTTCCTTCCACATCCCCCTGAGGGGCTCTGAGGAAGTGGGATCCTGCCGGCCTCAAAGCTCTGACGCCGGGCTCCATCCACAGACCCATTTGAACCTGCTGGATACGGAGCTGGAGTACCGTTCAGGGACATGGCCCTGCACCATTACAGGTACTCTGTGTCCCCGGTCACACGGACACAGCACACTCCAGACTTGCTGGGTGTGCTAGTGCGCCGGGGACAGTAAAGGGTTACAGTCACTGCAGCTTTGCTGAGTGACTTTGTGTTTTGGGAACTACCGCGCCGGACGCTCCGGGAGCGGCGGCGCGGCTGGGACTTGTAGTTCGCTGGGGACTGGGCGCCGACCGCGCTTTTACGGCGGCGGCGCTTATAACTCCAGTCCCCGGCTTCTGCGGCCTAGTGCCGCTTCGTTCCCGCCCCCTCCCTGTCACTCAGGGAAGGGGACAGACGCTGAGCAATCAGCAGCGCCGAGGGCTGGAGCCTTTTTACATGCTCCAGCCCTCTCACTGCACACTGTCGGACGCCGGATTCCCGCTCTGCCTTGGGGGCACGCCCACGGCCCGCCCCTACTCACACGAGCTGGGGAAGAAGCCGGCAGCCATTACTGCAGAGCTCGGGGCACCAAGGCAGGACGGTGGCGATCATACACCCGCTTATAGGCGGGCGGTAAGAGGCACACATAGTGCTGACCACGATATAACTGCAGTGTATACATGTGTTGTTTTTAACTACATAGGTCGCTATATGCCCGCTTGGGGAGCGACACATCAGCAGCAGGAAAGCAGGTGTGCTAAAGCACAGGCTTTCTAGGCTGCTTGTATTGCACGACTGAGGTGTTCATTTGTGTTTATGCTGATATGCTATACATTGCACTGTACAGTCGCTAGTCTTGGCTATATTCTCCTGGAATGGCTAGACTACAGCAGCAGAAAACCAAGGGTGCTGGGGCACAGGTTTTTTTCTATGCTGCTTGTATTGCATGGGCTGCAGTGTGCATTTGTACTTGTGCTTGTATGCTATACATTGCACTGTACGGTCACTCTTCTGGGCTATATTCCCCTAGATGACCAGTCTACAGCAGCAGAAGAGCAGAGGTGCCAGGGCACAGGCTTCTATGTTGCTTGTATTGCATGTGCTGCAGTGTTCATTTGTACTTGTGCTTTGTCACGAACCACCGGGGGGTCACTCAGAAATCCCCCGCGCTGGCTACCAGTACGTCACAATCGGGGGGTAACAAGCAGGAGTCAACCCTCCTTTATACCTCCCGACCGACAGACAGAGCACGTGACGCGCTCTCTAGCGCCCCTCTTATAGTCAGGCCAATTATGGAATTGCCCGACAATAAGCAAGGAGGCCGCTATACTACTTATGCCGATTATTGAAGGGTCCCCGGTGCGAGTAGGGTATATATTCCCCCGACCTCCGCGGGCGGAATATATAATATCTTCCCGGATCTCACTGGCCTCCCCACAATAATCCTTGGCACAACTCGCTGCCACCAACCGATTTACGGTAACTATTAGCCGAACACACAGACGTGGGATTCAAGATCGAGATAACAGAACAGCCCAGGATTAATTATATAATTTAATCGCCTAAAGCACACTAGAAACTACAATATATACAATAGGGAATCTACAGAGTATACAGTTATGTCAGAGTACAGTTACAATCAAAGCATGGGTTACAAACAGGCATACACAGTTCCAGCAGTTACCTTGTTGCGTCTGGCCACAGGGGGGCGCTGTAGACCAGGTTTCCAGGAACCCCCTCACAGGTCTTTCCCAACCAGGCCCCCGAGCAGAAGAACGCTGGAAAATGGCCGAAGTAGGGTTATCAACCTGGGCAGATCCAGGTCCCCTCCTACCTTAGTGACCTCACAGGGAAGCACTGCCACTCCCCCTGCATGGATCAGAATTATCCAGCAAAGAGGATTTTGGCTATAACTTTGCCTGGGAGCGTCGTAGGCAGACGCCAATGCTCTCATTGTGACAGTTATGAATTTAGCTACAGAACGAGGGGACTCATGACCTGTCTGCCAGTTCCCCATTGGCTGATATCACGCCTGGGGCATTTCCCAATGTCCTGTTCCCATAAAAAGGGGGTGCCGGCATCGTCCACATGCGGAGACACCATTTTTATGGTTGCCATATTTATCGGAAATATGGCTTGCGAGATATGAACCATTTTTTACTGGAGTCGTTCTGTCTGGCTATTTCCATAGCCTTGCTAACTAGCTAGCAGCTCCTACTACAGGGTGACGGCAGGGAGTCATCCTGTGTCCATTGTCCTAAAGCCACCTAATTTCCATATCACAGGACATGGCCATGGATTTGTTGCTAAACCAGTTGTGTGAAGGGAAGGGGGTAGTGACACCAGGAGAGGGCTTCCTGACATGACTTGAATGTCATGATTTATCGTCATATCTCCGGATTTACCTCACATGCTTGTATGCTATACATTGCACTGTATGGTCACTCTTCTGGGCTATATTCCCCTAGATGACTTGTCTACAGCAGCAGAAGAGCTGGGGTGCCAGGGCACAGGCTTCTATGCTGCTTGTATTGCTTGTGCTGCAGTGGTCATTTGTACTTTATGCTTGTATGCTATACATTGCACTGTAGGGTCACTCTTCTGGGCTATATTCCCCTAGATGACCAGTCTACAGCAGCAGAAGAGCAGAGGTGCCAGGGCACAGGCTTCTATGCTGCTTGTATTGCATGTGCTGCAGTGTTCATTTGTACTTGTGCTTGTATGCTATACATTGCACTGTAGGGTCACTCTTCTGGGCTATATTCCCCTAGATGACTAGTATACAGCAGCAGAAGAGCAGGGGTGCCAGGGCACAGGCTTCTATGCTGCTTGTATTGCTTGTGCTGCAGTGGTCATTTGTACTTTATGCCTGTATGCTATACATTGCACTGTACGGTCACCAATCTTGGCTATATACTTCTAGATAGCTAGTCGGCAGCGGCAAAAAAGCAACACAGTTTTCAGTGCTGTTTTTACTACATGGGATGCTGTTCATGACACCGTCCCATTGTGTGCATGCTCCCCTGTAGCACGTCGTCTGCCTGGGTCTCTAGCACTTCGTCTGCCGGGGCTCTACTAGTTGTGGCCAAAGAAACCTCCTGTCAACCCTGTCCATGGACAGGGACGGAGTAGTCATAATATAGAGACTTGCACCCATGGGCAATCTACTTGACCAAAAGGCAGCTCTTCAGGGCGTTGATACTGACATCGCTCTCAATCCGGATACACCGGGTGGTAACGCCATACGGAATGATCCTATACCGTCCATCAATGGAAGGTTGGATCTTTCTCCCTCAGCTCCCCCAGTGGAGATAGGAGACGAACAGGAGAAGTTCCTTTTCAGTGTCTCACGCAGATATTGAGTATTTTTCTGGCCACGCTGACTTCAGAGAAGCAGTCCAGGAACACCACGCTTACCAGATAAGCGTCTTCTCCAAACGTTTTTAGGATACACGTTATCCCTTTTTTCCCCTGACGTGGTCAGCGCTGGACCCAGGGTCCAAAGGTGGATTCTCCAATCTCCAGGCTTGCATATAGAGCCATAGTTGCACGGGAGATGGGGCTTCACTTCAAGATGCCATTCACAGACAGATGGACTCTGGTTGAAATCTGTCTAGGAGGCTATCGGCGTGTCGGTTGCTCCGGCATCCACAGCCGTATTGGCAACCTAACCTTTTCTGCTGTTCTTGCGCAGCTGACCTTGAGCAGGGACATCTGTACCGCAGAGGCGTCCGTAACCCCGCAATGTCTGCACTGCGACTTACCCTGTTAATGCTGTCCTAAAAGTACAGTCGAGGTTTCGGTCCTTCCCAAGCTCCGGCAGGTCCCAATTGTCCTCGTGCAAAAGGGCTACAAAACCTCAGACGGGCTCAGATTCCGGCCGGGCTCAATCTCGCCCAAGGAAGGCAGTCGGAGGAACCGCTACCAAGGCGGTCTCCTCAGGACTCTCAGCTCTCTCTCTCTCTCTCCGCATCCGCGGTTGATGGCAGACTCCCCCGCCTTTGGCGACATTTAGCTGCCACAGGTCACAGACCGGTGGGTGACGGACATTGTGCTCACGTGCACAGGACAGTGTTCTGTTCTCGTCCTCCGACTCCATTCTTCAGAACGGCCCCACCTCTCCACCGAGCAGATGCCCTGCTGCAGGCGGTGGACGCTCTAAGAGCAGAAGGAGTGGTGATCCCTGTCCCCCCTCAGGAACGAGGGCGAGGGTTTGTACTCCAATCTCTTTGTGGCTCCAAAAATGGACGGTTCCTTCCGTCCTGTTCTGGTTCTGAAACTGCTCAACGAGCATGCGAACGCCAGGCGGTTCCGGATGGGATCCCTCCGATCCGTCATTGCCTCAATGTCTCGAGGAGACTTCCTTGCCTCAACAGACATCAAAGATGCCTATCTCCACGTGCCAATTGCTACGGAGCACCAACGTTTTCTACGTTTTGTGATAGGAGACGAACATCTTCTGTTCGTAGCTCTGCCATTCAGTCTGGCGACAGCCCCACGGGTGGGCACCAAGGTCATGGCAGCAGTGGTAGCAGTCTTGCACTCTCACGGACACCCGGTGATTCCGTACTTGGACGATCTACTCGTCAAAGCAACCTCCCTCGAGGCATGCCAACGCAGCCTGAATGTTACGCGGGAGACTCTCCAGACTTTCGGGTGGATCATCAATTTGGCAAGGTCAAATCTGTCTCCGACTCAATCACTAACGTATCTCGGCATGGAGTTTCATACTCTATCAGCCATAGTGAAGCTTCCGCTGAACCAGCAGCGTTCACTGCGGACAGAGGTGCAGTCTCTCCTTCAAGGCCAGTCGCACCCCTTAAGGCGCCTCATGCACTTCCTAAGGAAGATGGTGGCAGCCATCGAGGCAGTTCTCTTTGCGCAGTTTCATCTGCGCCAACGGCAATGGGACATTCTCCGCCAATGGGATGGGCAGTCAACCTCCCTGGACGGGAAGTCTCCCTTTCCCGGACGGCCGAGGACTCTCTGCAATAGTGGCTTATTCCCACCTCATTGCCATAGCCTCCATCCTGGGCAGTGGTCACGACAGATACGAGTCTGTCAGGGTGGGGAGCAGTTTGTCTCCGCCACATGGCTCAGGGGACGTGGACTCAGCAGGAGTCCACCCTTCAGTTCGATGTGCTGGAAATCGGGGCAGGGTATCTTACCCTATTAGCTTTCCAAAAGTGGCTAGAAGGGAGCAGATCCGAATCCAGTCGGACATCTCCACAGCGGTGGCATACATCAACCACCAAGGAGGGACACGCAGTCAGCAGCCTTCCAGGAAGTCCGGCGAATCCTCATGTGGGTGGAGGACACAGCATCCACCATATCCGCAGTTCACATCCCGGGCGTAGAAAACTGGGAAGCAGGCTTCCTCAGTCGCCAGGGCATGGACGCGGGGGAATGGTCCCTTCACCCGGACGTGTTTCAGGAAATCTGTTGCCGCTGGGGGGGGGGCCGGACGTCGACCTAATGGCGTCTCGGCACACCAACAAGGTCCCGGCATTTATGGCACGATCGCGCGATCACAGAGCTCTGGCGGCAGACGCCTTAGTGCAAGATTGGTCGCAGTTCCGGCTCACATATGTGTTTCCACCTCTGGCACTCTTGCCCAGAGTACTGCGCAAAAATCAGATCCGATTGCAGCCGCGTCATACTCGTCGCACCAGACTGGCCGAGGAGATCGTGGTACCCGGATCTGTGGCATCTCACGGTCGGCCGACCGGGGTCACTACCAGACCGACCAGACTTACTGTCTCAAGGGCCGTTTTCTCCATCGGAATTCTGCAGCCCTGAACCTGACTGTGTGGCTTGTGTGTCCTGGATCCTAGCGTCTTCAGGATTATCCCAAGGGGTCGTTGCCACCATGAGACAGGCTAGGAAGCCCACGTCTGCTAAGATCTACCACAGAACGTGGAAGGTTTTCTTAATCTGGTGCTCTACTCAGGGAGTGTCTCCCTGGCCATTTGCATTGCCTATCTTTCTTTCCTTCCTACAATAGGAGTTAGAAAAGGGCTTGTCGCTAGACTCCCTCAAAGGGCAAGTCTCAGCACTATCCGTGTTTTTTCAGAAGCGTCTAGCACGTCTTTCTAAGGTGCGCACGTTCCCGCAGGGGGTTGGTCATATCGTACCCCCGTACAAGCGGCCGTTGGATCCATGGGATCTGAACAGGGTTCTAGTTGCTCTCCAGAAGCCGCCTTTCGAGCCTCTGAAGGAAGTTTCCTTTTCTCGCCTGTCACAGAAGGTGGCGTTTCTCGTTGCGATCACATCGCTTCGGCGAGTGTCTGAGCTGGCAGCTCTGTCATCCAAGGCTCCCTTCCTGGTGTTTCACCAGGACAAGGTAGTGCTGCGCATCATTCCGGAGTTTCTCCCTAAGGTAGTATCCTCGTTTCATCTTAATCAGGATATCTCCTTACCGTCCTTTTGCACTCATCCGGTTCACCGGTATGAGAATGATTTACGTTTGCTAAATCTGGTGAGAGCACTCAGAATCTACATTTCACACACGGCGCCCGTACGCCGTTCCGATGCCCTTGTCGCTGGTACGCGCAAGAGGTTGCAGGCTTCTAAAGCCACCCTGGCTCGATGGATCAAAGAACCAATTCTGGAAGCCTACCGTTCTGCAGGGCTTCCGGTTCTTTCAGGGCTGAAAGCCCATTCAACCAGAGCCGTGAGTGCGTCCTGGGCGCTACGACACCAGGCTTCGGCTCAACAGGTGTGCCAGGCAGCTACCTGGTCGAGTCTGCACACTTTCACCAAACATTATCAGGTGCATACCTATGCTTCGGCGGATGCCAGCTTAGGTAGAAGAGTCCTGCAGGCGGCAGTGACATCCCCGTAGGGGAGGGCTGTTTTGCAGCTCTAACATGAGGTATCTCTTTACCCACCCAGGGACAGCTTTTGGACGTCCCAATCGTCTGGGTCTCCCAATAGAGCGCTGAAGAAGAAGGGAATTTTGTTACTTACCGTAAATTCCTTTTCTTCTAGCTCCTATTGGGAGACCCAGCACCCGCCCTGTTGTCCTTCGGGATTTCTTGGTTGTTTGCGGGTACACATGTTGTTCATGTTGAACGGTTTTTCAGTTCTCCGACGTTATTCGGAGTTAATTTGTTTAAACCAGTTATTGGCTTCCTCCTTCTTGCTTTGGCACTAAAACTGGAGAACCCGTGATACCACGGGGGGGTATAGCCAGAGGGGGAGGGGCCTTGCACTTTTTAGTGTAGTGCTTTGTGTGGCCTCCGGAGGGCAGTAGCTATACCCCAATCGTCTGGGTCTCCCAATAAGAGCTAGAAGAAAAGGAATTTACGGTAAGTAACAAAATTCCCTTCTTCTCGGCTGTCACAGAAAGTGGCGTTTCTTGTTGCGATCACATCGCTTCGGCGAGTGTCTGAGCTGGCAGCTCTGTCATCCAAGGCTCCCTTCCTGGTGTTCCACCAGGACAAGGTAGTGCTGTGCCGTATTCCGGAGTTTCTCACTAAGGTCGTATCCTCTTTTCATCTTAATCAGGATATATCCTTGCCTTCCTTTTGTCCTCATCCGGTTCACCGGTATGAAAAGGACTTACGTTTGCTAGATCTGGTGAGAGCACTCAGAATCTACATTTCCCGCACGGCGCCCATGCGCCGTGCCGATGCACTTTTTGTCCTTGTCGCTGGTCCGCGCAAGGGGTTGCAGGCTTCTAAAGCCACCCTGGCTCGATGGATCAAAGAACCAATTCTAGAGGCCTACCGTTCTGCGGGGCTTCCGGTTCCTTCAGGGCTAAAAGCCCACTCAACCAGAGCCGTGGGTGCGTCCTGGGCATTACGTCACCAGGCTTCGGCTCAACAGGTGTGCCAGGCAGCTACCTGGTCCAATCTGCACACTTTCACCAAGCATTATCAGGTGCATACCTATGCTTCGGCGGATGCCAGCTTAGGTAGAAGAGTCCTGCAGGCGGCAGTGACACCCCCGTAGGGGAGGGCTGTTTTGCAGCTCTAACATGAGGTATTTCTTTACCCACCCAGGGACAGCTTTTGGACGTCCCAATCGTCTGGGTCTCCCAATAGAGCGCTGAAGAAGAAGGGAATTTTGTTACTTACCGTAAATTCCTTTTCTTCTAGCTCCTATTGGGAGACCCAGCACCCGCCCTGTTGTCCTTCGGGATGTTTTTTTGTTGTTTGCGGGTACACATGTTGTTCATGTTGAACGGTTTTTCAGTTCTCCGATGTTATTCGGAGTTAATTTGTTTAAACCAGTTGTTGGCTTCCTCCTTCTTGCTTTGGCACTAAAACTGGAGAACCCGTGATACCACGGGGGGGGTATAGCCAGAGGGGGAGGGGCCTTGCACTTTTAATGTAGTGCTTTGTGTGGCCTCCAGAGGGCAGTAGCTATACCCCAATCGTCTGGGTCTCCCAATAAGAGCTAGAAGAAAAGGAATTTACGGTAAGTAACAAAATTCCCTTCTTCCCTGTCCTCGAGCGTCGCCCTCTTTCCCTGTCCTCGAGCGTCGCCCTCTTTCCCTGTCCTCGAGCGTCGCCCTCTTTCCCTGTCCTCGAGCGTCGCCCTCTTTCCCTGTCCTCGAGCGTCGCCCTCTTTCCCTGCCCTCGAGCGTCGCCCTCTTTCCCTGCCCTCGAGCGTCGCCCTCTTTCCCTGCCCTCGAGCGTCGCCCTCTCGCCGAGTGTCTGCGCTCTTGTGTGGACGGCTTGGGTGAAGGACATAGTCGCACGTGTGAAGTATCCGGTCATCGGGGCGAGATCCTGTGGTGTGCATGAGCCCTGAATCCACACCTACAAGTATAGACGTATTCCTCCCGCTGTCGTCGCGCCCCCCCTTCCGCTGCCGTCACGCCCCTCCCCCCTCCCGCTGCCGTCGCGCCCCCCCCTCCCGCTACCGTCGCGCCCCCTTCCTGCTGCCGTCGCGCCCCCCCCCTCTCGCTGCCGTCGCGACCCCCCCCCCCTCTCCCGCTGCCGTCGCGACCCCCCCCGCTGCCGTCACGCCCCTCCCCCCTCCCGCTGCCGTCGCGCCCCCCCCCTCCCGCTACCGTCGCGCCCCCTTCCTGCTGCCGTCGCGCCCCCCCCCTCTCGCTGCCGTCGCGACCCCCCCCCGCTGTGCAGAATTTCACAGATGATGCATCCGCTCCTGTGTGGGGGGCTTTACACATAACACCGCAGTGTGACCCCCGGTGTTGCCGGGCTGGATTGTCACATTCCTCAGTCTTGATCGGTGGGTTACACCCCCCCCCCCCCCACGCTTCCCATCTCTGTGCAGCTTTCCTCAGACGCTTCGTTTCTGCTCTTAGTGCAGCCTTGGTTTGGGGGTCTCGGCAGCTGCGCCCCTCCGGTTTTGTGCTCTTAGTGCAGCCTTGGTTTGGGGGTCTCGGCGCCCCTCCGGTGTTGTGCTTAGTGCAGCCATGGTTTGGGGGTCTCGGCGCCCCTCCGGTCTTGTGCTTAGTGCAGCCATGGTTTGGGGGTCTCGGCAGCTGCGCCCCTCCGGTGTTGTGCTTAGTGCAGCCATGGTTTGGGGGTCTCGGCAGCTGCGCCCCTCCGGTTTTGTGCTCTTAGTGCAGCCTTGGTTTGGGGGTCTCGGCGCCCCTCCGGTTTTGTGCTCTTAGTGCAGCCTTGGTTTGGGGGTCTCGGCGCCCCTCCGGTGTTGTGCTCTTAGTGCAGCCTTGGTTTGGGGGTCTCGGCGCCCCTCCGGTGTTGTGCTTAGTGCAGCCTTGGTTTGGGGGTCTCGGCGCCCCTCCGGTGTTGTGCTTAGTGCAGCCTTGGTTTGGGGGTCTCGGCGCCCCTCCGGTGTTGTGCTTAGTGCAGCCTTGGTTTGGGGGTCTCGGCGCCCCTCCGGTGTTGTGCGGATGTCCTCAGCTCTTGTGATTTGTCTGCAGCGGCTGTCTCCAGACTGCGAGGATCAGATCCGCGTCATCATCCAGGAGACGGCGCTGGATTACCGGCTGGATCCACAGCTGCAGATCCAGTGCTCGGAGGAGGTGAGTGATCGGGGTGGGCTGTGATGCGGCCGTTCTGCCTCGTGCCCCCCATGTTATGGCGTCTTGTTCCGTTGTTGCAGATTGGCACGCTGTGCGGCGAGGAGGCGGCTGCCCAGGAGCCCACCGGACAGGTGGAAGAGTGTCTGAAGATGAACCTCCTGAAGATAAAGTCTACCGGCTGCAAGAAGGTAAAGCCTGACCCCGGAGAGACCCCCACATCGCCTCATGATGGTACCAGGGACCCCCCCCTCCTGGTGCAGCCGGCCCTTGTCGCCGCCGGCCCTTGTCGCCGCCGGCCCTTGCCGCTCACGGCTTCCATCTTTTCTCCGGCAGGAGGTGCTGAACATGCTGAAGGAGAGTAAAGCGGACATCTTCGTGGATCCCGTCCTGCACACTGCCTGCGCGCTGGACATTAAGCATCACTGTGCCGCCATCCCCCCGGGAAAAGGACGCCGTAAGTGTCACTCTATGTATGCCATCTGTCATAGACTCTCTTCTGCCACACGTGGTATTACACCAGCACATGGGGAGGACGGTGCTGCCACACGTGGTATTACACCAGCACATGGGGAGGACGGTGCTGCCACACGTGGTATTACACCAGCACATGGGGAGGACGGCGCTGCCACACGTGGTATTACACCAGCACATGGGGAGGACGGCGCTGCCCACACGTGGTATTATACCAGCACATGGGGAGGACGGCGCTGCCACACGTGGTATTATACCAGCACATGGGGAGGACGGCGCTGCCACACGTGGTATTACACCAGCACATGGGGAGGACGGCGCTGCCCACACGTGGTATTACACCAGCACATGGGGAGGACGGCGCTGCCCACACGTGGTATTACACCAGCACATGGGGAGGACGGCGCTGCCCACACGTGGTATTACACCAGCACATGGGGAGGACGGCGCTGCCCACACGTGGTATTACACCAGCACATGGGGAAGACGGCGCTGCCCACACGTGGTATTATACCAGCACATGGGGAGGACGGCGCTGCCCACACGTGGTATTACACCAGCACATGGGGAGGATGGCGCTGCCACACGTGGTATTACACCAGCACATGGGGAGGACGGCGCTGCCCACACGTGGTATTACACCAGCACATGGGGAAGACGGCGCTGCCCACACATGGTATTACACCAGCACATGGGGAGGACGGCGCTGCCACACGTGGTATTACACCAGCACATGGGGAGGACGGCGCTGCCCACACGTGGTATTACACCAGCACATGGGGAGGACGGCGCTGCCCACACGTGGTATTACACCAGCACATGGGGAGGACGGCGCTGCCCACACGTGGTATTACACCAGCACATGGGGAGGACGGCGCTGCCCACACGTGGTATTACACCAGCACATGGGGAAGACGGCGCTGCCCACACGTGGTATTATACCAGCACATGGGGAGGACGGCGCTGCCCACACGTGGTATTACACCAGCACATGGGGAGGATGGCGCTGCCACACGTGGTATTACACCAGCACATGGGGAGGACGGCGCTGCCACACGTGGTATTACACCAGCACATGGGGAGGACGGCGCTGCCCACACGTGGTATTACACCAGCACATGGGGAGGACGGCGCTGCCCACACGTGGTATTACACCAGCACATGGGGAGGACGGCGCTGCCACACGTGGTATTACACCAGCACATGGGGAGGACGGCGCTGCCACACGTGGTATTACACAAGCACATGGGGAGGACGGCGCTGCCCACACGTGGTATTATACCAGCACATGGGGAGGACGGCGCTGCCACACGTGGTATTATACCAGCACATGGGGAGGACGGCGCTGCCACACGTGGTATTACACCAGCACATGGGGAGGACGGCGCTGCCACACGTGGTGTTACACCAGCACATGGGGAGGACGGCGCTGCCCACACGTGGTATTATACCAGCACATGGGGAGGACGGCGCTGCCACACGTGGTATTACACCAGCACATGGGGAGGACGGCGCTGCCACACGTGGTATTATACCAGCACATGGGGAGGACGGCGCTGCCACACGTGGTATTATACCAGCACATGGGGAGGACGGCGCTGCCACACGTGGTATTATACCAGCACATGGGGAGGACGGCGCTGCCACACGTGGTATTACCACCTCTTCACTGAGAGCAGCTGCTGGTTTTCTCATGCTCCCATAGATGCCCCTTGTAGTGGATGGCGCGGTTCCATCAGTGCGTAGTTGATGTGTCCCCGCTCGCTATGATGGGCACGTCACGTTCTCCAGTGTTCACTCCTCTAATATCCTCATAAGGTAAAGTGACTCCAACAGAAAAATAAGTCTTCCAATCTAGACTATGGAAAGCCACGTGTGTGCTCCGCTTCTGCGCCCCCAATGGCTCCACCTCCGGAGAAACCTGCAAACGCCAAGTCCCAGATTAGACATGCACGGGGTGGACTCGGATGGAATTGATGAGGCCCAAAACTTTGTCATTCACTTTTTTTCTCTCTTGTTCCGTTTTCGAGATAAAAATGCTAACGCCGTTGTTTTCCAGCAGGTGGCGCTATAGGTGGTTTCATTGTGTAGCGTAGGCTACTTTACTATACCTAGACACCACTTCTATGCCTATAGCTGCCGCCGCTCTCAAGTTACTGGCTGTGTATACAGGATATGGGGGGACACGCTGTATATAGGTGCGGTGTATACAGGATATGGGTGGACACGCTGTATATAGGTGCGGTGTATACAGGATATGGGTGGACACGCTGTATATAGGTGCGGTGTATACAGGATACGGGTGGACACGCTGTATATAGGTGAGGTGTATACAGGATAAGGGTGGACACGCTGTATATAGGTGCGGTGTATACAGGATATGGGTGGACACGCTGTATATAGGTGCGGTGTATACAGGATATGGGTGGACACACTGTATATAGGTGTGGTGTATACAGGATATGGGGGGACACGCTGTATATAGGTGCGGTGTATACAGGATATGGGTGGACACGCTGTATATAGGTGAGGTGTATACAGGATATGGGTGGACACGCTGTATATAGGTGCGGTGTATACAGGATACGGGTGGACACGCTGTATATAGGTGCGGTGTATACAGGATATGGGGGACACGCTGTATATAGGTGCGGTGTATACAGGATATGGATGGACACGCTGTATATAGGTGCGGTGTATACAGGATATGGGTGGACACACTATATATAGGTGCGGTGTATACAGGATATGGGGGACACGCTGTATATAGGTGCGGTGTATACAGGATATGGGGGACACACTGTATATAGGTGCGGTGTATACAGGATATGGGTGGACACACTATATATAGGTGCGGTGTATACAGGATATGGGGGACACGCTGTATATAGGTGCGGTGTATACAGGATATGGGGGACACACTGTATATAGGTGCGGTGTATACAGGATATGGGGACACGCTGTATATAGGTGCGGTGTATACAGGATATGGGTGGACACACTGTATATGGGTGCGGTGTATACAGGATATGGGTGGACACGCTGTATATAGGTGCGGTGTATACAGGATATGGGTGGACACGCTGTATATAGGTGCGGTGTATACAGGATATGGGTGGTGTGAGGCAAATCCCGGGATATGAAGATGAATTGTGACTCCAGTCATAATCCCTCATCACTCCCTGGCAGTGCCCCCTCCCTTCTTGTTCTCAGTGTTCCACTTACACCTCCATGGCCATGTCCTGTGATATGGAGATGAGGTGGTGTGGGAACAATGGACACAGGATGACTCCCTGCCGTCACCCTGTAGTAGGAGCTGCTAGCTAGTTAGCAAGGCTATGGAAATAGCCAGACAGAACGACTCCAGTAAAAAATGGTTCATATCTCGCAAGCCATATTTCCGATAAATATGGCAACCATAAAAATGGTGTCTCTGCATGCGGACGATGCCGGCACACCCTTTTTATGGGAGCAGGACATTGGGAAATGCCCCAGGCGTGATATCAGCCAATGGGGAACTGGCAGACAGGTCATGAGTCCCCTCGTTCTGTAGCTAAATTCATAACTGTCACAATGAGAGCATTGGCGTCCGCCTACGACGCTCCCAGGCAAAGTTATGGCCCATATTCCATGTTGGGATATTGTCCATAACTCAAGCCAGGGGTGGAGCAGTGCTCCCTCTGAGGTCACTAAGGTAGGAGGGGACCTGGATCTGCCCAGGTTGATAACCCTACTTCGGCCATTTTCCAGGGTTCTTTTCGCTGGGGGCACGTGTAGGAAACATCTGTGGGAAGGATCCTAGAAACCTGGGTACAGCGCCCCCCTGTGGCCAGACGCAACAAGGTAACTGCTGGAACTGTGTATGCCTGTTTGTAACCCATGCTTTGATTGTGGCTGTACTCTGACATATGTATATTCTGTAGATTCCCTATTGTATATATTGTAGTTTCTAGTGTGCTTTAGGCTGATTAAATTATATAATTAATCTTGGGCTGTTCTGTTATCTCGATCTTGAATCCCACGTCTGTGTGTTCGGCTAATAGTTACCGTGAAGCGGTTGGTGGCAGCGAGTTGTGCCAAGGATTATTGTGGGGAGGCCAGTGAGATTCGGGAAGATATTATATATTCCGCCCGCGGAGGTCGGGGGAATATATACCCTACTCTCACCGGGGACCCTTCGATAATCGGCACAAGTAGTATAGCGGCCTCCTTTCTTATTGTCGGGCAATTCCATAATTGGCCTGACTATAAGAGGGGCGCTAGAGAGCGCGTCACGTGCTCTGTCTGTCGGTCGGGAGGTATAAAGGAGGGGTGACCCCCACTTGTTACCCCCCGATTGTGACGTACTGGTAGCCAGCGCGGGGGATTTCTGAGTGACCCCCCCGGTGGTTTGTGACATATTGGTGGCATAGCGGTGGGATCGAGATAATAGTGTGTGTGAGTGTGAGACCCATACTCCCAGACACTAAAGACTGCCTGCAGCAGCTGTGGCTGCTGGGGTCTTCAGACTAGCTCAACACTAGAGTGTCAGAGTGCAGATACTGTAAGGTGTGTGGAGGCATCAGGTGTCAGTTCTGTGTCAGTGACCAAAAGTCTGCAAGAATGGCTGATGGCACCAGGAGCAGAGCTATGCAACTGGCCAATGCTAAGGCAGGAGCCGAAGAGAGGGAGGACGGTGCTGTGGACAGTAATGAGGAGGTTGCCCACGAGTCCTCCAGGAGCTCGACGCCAGAAAACAGCTCTGCAGAGGACATTGCACAACCTGGCACTGCTGGACAAGATGAGGAGGAGCTCACCCAAGGGTCCTCAACGAGCCAGATGCCAGCCCTCCGCTCTGAAAGGGACAGTGAATCGCCTAGCTCTGCAGCGTGCCGCAGATCACCACGTGCCATTCCACCGAGCCTGGGAGGCTCGGATAGCCTTCTTCAAATGGCTATGGCCCTTCTCCAGGCTGGAGACCAGAAGGGCTACAAGGAACTCCTGGCAGAGCGCAGGGCAGAGCGGCACGCAGAGCGTGAGGCTGCGGAGCGAGAGCGGCAGGCAGCGCGTGAAGAGCGAGAGCGACAGGCAGACCGTGACTACCAGCTGCAGCTAGCTCAGCTCCGGCCCTCATCAGCCACATGTGACCTTCGAGACACCAAACTTCCAAAGGTCCGTGTTGAGGACTTCCCAGTGCTGGAGAAGGATGGAGACTTGGACTCTTTCTTGACTGCTTTTGAACGGACTTGCTTGCAGCACCATCTGGACAAGGACCAGTGGGCCAAATACCTGACCCCCCGTTTAAGGGGTAAGGCCCTGGAAATCCTTGGGGACTTGCCTGCTGAGGCAGATCAGGGCTACGACACCATCAAGCGGGCCCTGATCCAACAGTACAACCTCACCCCAGAGTCCTACCGCAAGAAGTTCCGGAGCCTACAGAAGGGACCAAAGGACTCCTGGGCTGACCACAGGCGGGCACTTGCCCGAGCTGCCGACCACTGGACCCAAGGCCTGCAGCTTTCCACCGGACCGGAGATCCTGGACTTGTTCATCACGGAGCAACTCTTGTGGAACTGCCCTGAGGATCTCCGCCAGTTCATCCGAGACCAGAAGCCAAAGGGGTCCACGGCTACAGCTGCCCTGGCCGATGACTACACCAACAACCGGGCCCCTGAGGCCAGGAGAGCGGCCACCAGCAGCACCTGGAGAGGGGGTAAGATGAATTCTGCGACTGCCCCACCTGCCCCTAGACTGCAGGGGGTGTCCCCCTCAACTCCCCTCTCCAGGCCCGTGGCAGAGCCAAGACGGTGCCACCAGTGCAACCTACCTGGACACTTCAAGGCCATGTGCCCTCAGCGTCCCAAGGCCCCGGCTCCGTCCCCGTCCCAAGGGCCGCCCAAGGTGTATTGTGTGGGTGGGGGTGGTGGTAGGTCCCTGGACAGCTTCCAACCTGTCACCGTCGGCCGGTCTGTGACCATAGGGCTGCGAGACAGCGCCTCGGAGGTGACTCTGGTGCGGCCTGAGATGGTGTCCCCCCAAGACTTGATCCCTGGAAAAACCCTCGCTGTCTCCGAGATTGGAGGCATTGACCCGGCGCTGCCTGTTGCTGACATTTATGTGGACTGGGGCGCAGGGCGAGGGGTGAGGGAGGTGGGGGTAACTGATCGGATCCCTGCCAACGTGCTACTTGGGACAGATTTGGGGCAGATAACCTCCCAGTTTGGGCCCCAACCAAGGGCTGAACCTTCAGCCAGTACTGACATGCCTCCGGACAATGTTAATGTGTTATCTATGAATGATGTAAGGGAGGAGGGAGTGAACTCTGATATTTCTGCTTGCACAGACACCATAGACACACACGCAGCTGCAGCTGTGACAGGGGAGGGGGTCAGAGAAAGGTGTGACAATGCCTCTACAAGTAATCAGCCTGTGAGCTGGGATCTGCTGCCCTCTGCAGGGATAAGCAGAGAGCAGGGTGCTGCAGGGGGAGGACCAGTGTGTGGGGTGGGGGCTACCACAGCAAATGTGGGGTCCCCAGAGATTTCACAGCGGGGTTCTGTTGCTGCAGGAGGGGAACAGGCAGGTGAGATTGGGGCCGGTCCAGGAGCGGAAGTGCTCCCAGGTAAGATCTCGGTGCATGGTTCCCCCACAACCGGGGTGTCAGGAAGCCAGGTAGGTCTGCCTGAACCGGCGACTTGGTCAGGAACGGAGGAGGAGCAGGCACGACCCACGGTCGCAGCGGCTGTGGCCGCTGTCACCCGCAGTGGGAGTGCTGGAAGCCAAGGGGCCTCCCGGAGGTCCGATAGCTCTTCCCCTTCTGACCAAGTGGCGGCCGAGTCAGGTGGAGGCCAGGACACAGGTCCCGGGGTACTGACTGAAGATGTGACAGTCTCGTCGATTCTGGCCACATCTAGTCAGGGGTTTCAGGCAGCGTTAGAAGCTGACGACAGCCTGAAAGCTCTTAAGGGGCAGGCGGCACAGCCTCCCTCGGACTCGGACCCGGAGCGAGTGGTCTGGGACCAAGGACGGCTGTACCGGGCCACGGTCCAGCAGGGTTCACCGGAGGCGTGGCCCAGGGACCGACAGTTGGTGGTACCCTATCCGTTCCGGACGGAGTTGTTGCGGATCGCACATGAGATTCCGATGGCCGGACACCTAGGGATCGCTAAGACCAAGGCCAGGTTAAACCAGCATTTCTACTGGCCAAAAATGGGGGCCGATGTGGCTGCCTACTGCCGTTCGTGTGAAACCTGTCAGAGAGTGGGGAAGGCGGGACCACGCCCCAAAGCCCCACTAGTATCTCTGCCAATCATCGATGAGCCTTTCAGGAGGGTGGCTGTGGATCTGGTCGGCCCGCTGGCCATCCCCAGCAGCTCCGGGAAACGCTTCATACTGACGGTAGTGGACTATGCCACCCGGTACCCAGAAGCAGTGGCCTTGTCGTCCATTCGGGCTGACAAGGTGGCCACCGCATTGCTGGAGATTTTCTCCCGAGTGGGTTTTCCCCAGGAAATGCTCACTGACCGGGGGACCCAATTCATGTCCCAGCTGATGGAGGCCCTCTGTAAGCAAGTCCAGGTGCGACATCTGGTGGCCAGCCCGTACCATCCACAGACTAATGGCCTGTGCGAGCGGTTCAATGGCACCTTAAAGCAGATGCTTAAGATGTTGGTCGACTCCCATGGGCGTGACTGGGAGCGGTATCTCCCACACCTGTTATTTGCTTACCGGGAGGTTCCACAGGCCTCAACAGGATTCTCACCGTTTGAGCTCCTGTACGGGCGACGTGTGCGGGGCCCCCTGGCTCTGGTGAAAGAGGCTTGGGAAGGGGATTTGGCCACCCCTGGAGTGTCGGTTATCGAGTATGTCATGCGCTTCCGGGACAAAATGCAGGCCTTGACGCAACTGGTACACGACAATATGGCTCAAGCCCAGGCCGATCAGAAGCGTTGGTACGACCAGAACGCTTGTGAGAGGACCTACCAAGTGGGTCAAAAGGTGTGGGTACTGGTCCCCGTACCACAGGACAAGCTTCAGGCAGCCTGGGAAGGCCCATACCTCGTGTACCAGCAGCTCAACCCTGTAACGTACCTGGTCACCCTGGACCCTGCCCGTGGAAGGCGGAAGCCCTTCCATGTGAACATGATGAAGGCACATCATGAGCGGGAGGCATGTGCGCTCCCCGTGTGCAACCTGCCCGAGGAGGGAGAAGCGGAAACCCTCTTGGATATGCTAGCCCAGGTTAGGGCAGGCGGATCCATTGAGGATGTGGAGGTTGGCCACCAGCTCTTGGAAGACCAACGGTCCCAGCTGTGGGCCACCCTCCTCCCCTTCCGGGGGTTGTTTACCAACCAGCCCGGAAGGACTGACTTGGCTGTCCATCACGTGGACACTGGGGATCATCCCCCGATCCGGCGTTCAGCATATCGGGTCTCCCTGGAGGTGCAGCAACACATGCGCCAGGAGATTGACGAGATGCTGAAGCTGGGGGTGATCCAGGCATCCAACAGCGCTTGGGCCTCGCCTGTAGTCCTCGTCCCTAAGAAGGACCGAACCACTCGGTTCTGCGTGGACTACAGGGGGCTCAATGCGGTCACGGTCGCCGATGCGTACCCAATGCCACGCATCGATGACCTGCTCGATCAGTTGGCCGGGGCTCAGTACCTGACCATCATGGATCTGAGCCGGGGATATTGGCAGATCCCCCTGACTCGCAAGGCCAGGGAACGCTCTGCCTTTATTACCCCATTTGGACTGTACGAGTCCACGGTGATGCCATTCGGGATGAGGAATGCCCCTGCCACTTTCCAGCGGATGGTCAACACCCTGCTCAAGGGACTTGAAGGGTACGCGGCCGCGTACCTGGATGACATTGCCGTCTTCAGTCCCACCTGGGAGGACCACCTAGAGCATCTAGCACAGGTGCTCAGGCGGATCCACCGGGCAGGTTTGACCATCAAGCCGGGAAAGTGTCAGCTGGCCATGAGCGAGGTCCAGTACCTCGGTCACCGGGTAGGCGGGAGAACACTGAAGCCCGAGCCTGAGAAAGTGGAAGCCATCGCATCCTGGCCCACCCCCAGGACCAAGAAGCAGGTGATGTCCTTCTTGGGGACCGCTGGGTACTATAGGAGGTTTGTTCCATGCTATAGTAGCCTGGCAAAGCCCTTGACGGACCTCACCAAGAAGAAGCTGCCCTCTGCAGTCGATTGGACAATGGTACAGCCGTCCTTGGTCCCAGACCACTCGCTCCGGGTCCGAGTCCGAGGGAGGCTGTGCCGCCTGCTCCTTAAGAGCTTTCAGGCTGTCGTCAGCTTCTAACGCTGCCTGAAACCCCTGACTAGAGGTGGCCAGAATCGACGAGACTGTCACATCTTCAGTCAGTACCCCGGGACCTGTGTCCTGGCCTCCACCTGACTCGGCTGCCACTTGGTCAGAAGGGGAAGAGCTATCGGACCTCCGGGAGGCCCCTTGGCTTCCAGCACTCCCACTGCGGGTGACAGCGGCCACAGCCGCTGCGACCGTGGGTCGTGCCTGCTCCTCCTCCGTTCCTGACCAAGTCGCCGGTTCAGGCAGACCTACCTGGCTTCCTGACACCCCGGTTGTGGGGGAACCATGCACCGAGATCTTACCTGGGAGCACTTCCGCTCCTGGACCGGCCCCAATCTCACCTGCCTGTTCCCCTCCTGCAGCAACAGAACCCCGCTGTGAAATCTCTGGGGACCCCACATTTGCTGTGGTAGCCCCCACCCCACACACTGGTCCTCCCCCTGCAGCACCCTGCTCTCTGCTTATCCCTGCAGAGGGCAACAGATCCCAGCTCACAGGCTGGTTACTTGTAGAGGCATTGTCACACCTTTCTCTGACCCCCTCCCCTCCTGTCACAGCTGCAGCTGTGTGTGTGTCTATGGTGTCTGTGCAAGCAGAAATATCAGAGTTCACTCCCTCCTCCCTTACATCATTCATAGATAACACATTAACATTGTCAGGAGTCATGTCAGTACTGGCTGAAGGTTCAGCCCTTGGGGGGGGCCCAAACTGGGAGGTTATCTGCCCCAAATCTGTCCCAAGTAGCACGTTTGCAGGGATCCGATCAGTTACCCCCACCTCCCTCACCCCCCGCCCTGCGCCCCAGTCCACATAAATGTCAGCAACAGGCAGCGCCGGGTCAGTGCCTCCAATCCCGGAGACAGCGAGGGTTTTTCCAGGGATCAAGTCTTGGGGGGACACCATCTCAGGCCGCACCAGAGTCACCTCCGAGGCGCTGTCTCGCAGTCCTATGGTCACAGACCGGCCGACGGTGACAGGTTGGAAGCTGTCCAGGGACCTACCACCACCCCCACCCACACAATACACCTTGGGCGGCCCTTGGGACGGGGACGGAGCCGGGGCCTTGGGACGCTGAGGGCACATGGCCTTGAAGTGTCCAGGTAGGTTGCACTGGTGGCACCGTCTTGGCTCTGCCACGGGCCTGGAGAGGGGAGTTGAGGGGGACACCCCCTGCAGTCTAGGGGCAGGTGGGGCAGTCGCAGAATTCATCTTACCCCCTCTCCAGGTGCTGCTGGTGGCCGCTCTCCTGGCCTCAGGGGCCCGGTTGTTGGTGTAGTCATCGGCAAGGGCAGCTGTAGCCGTGGACCCCTTTGGCTTCTGGTCTCGGATGAACTGGCGGAGATCCTCAGGGCAGTTCCACAAGAGTTGCTCCGTGATGAACAAGTCCAGGATCTCCGGTCCGGTGGAAAGCTGCAGGCCTTGGGTCCAGTGGTCGGCAGCTCGGGCAAGTGCCCGCCGGTGGTCAGCCCAGGAGTCCTTTGGTCCCTTCTGTAGGCTCCGGAACTTCTTGCGGTAGGACTCTGGAGTGAGGTTGTACTGTTGGATCAGGGCCCGCTTGATGGTGTCGTAGCCCTGATCTGCCTCAGCAGGCAAGTCCCCAAGGATATCCAGGGCCTTACCCCTTAAACGGGGGGTCAGGTATTTGGCCCACTGGTCCTTGTCCAGATGGTGCTGCAAGCAAGTCCGTTCAAAAGCAGTCAAGAAAGAGTCCAAGTCTCCATCCTTCTCCAGCACTGGGAAGTCCTCAACACGGACCTTTGGAAGTTTGGTGTCTCGAAGGTCACATGTGGCTGATGAGGGCCGGAGCTGAGCTAGCTGCAGCTGGTAGTCACGGTCTGCCTGTCGCTCTCGCTCTTCACGCGCTGCCTGCCGCTCTCGCTCCGCAGCCTCACGCTCTGCGTGCCGCTCTGCCCTGCGCTCTGCCAGGAGTTCCTTGTAGCCCTTCTGGTCTCCAGCCTGGAGAAGGGCCATAGCCATTTGAAGAAGGCTATCCGAGCCTCCCAGGCTCGGTGGAATGGCACGTGGTGATCTGCGGCACGCTGCAGAGCTAGGCGATTCACTGTCCCTTTCAGAGCGGAGGGCTGGCATCTGGCTCGTTGAGGAACCTTGGGTGAGCTCCTCCTCATCTTGTCCAGCAGTGCCAGGTTGCGCAATGTCCTCGGCAGAACGGTTTTCTGGCGTCGAGCTCCTGGAGGACTCGTGGGCAACCTCCTCATTGCTGTCCACAGCACCGTCCTCCCTCTCTTCGGCTCCTGCCTTAGCATTGGCCAGTTGCATAGCTCTGCTCCTGGTGCCATCAGCCATTCTTGCAGACTTTTGGTCACTGACACAGAACTGACACCTGATGCCTCCACACACCTTACAGTATCTGCACTCTGACACTCTAGTGTTGAGCTAGTCTGAAGACCCCAGCAGCCACAGCTGCTGCAGGCAGTCTTTAGTGTCTGGGAGTATGGGTCTCACACTCACACACACTATTATCTCGATCCCACCGCTATGCCACCAATATGTCACAAACCACCGGGGGAGTCACTCAGAAATCCCCCGCGCTGGCTACCAGTACGTCACAATCGGGGGGTAACAAGTGGGGGGTCACCCCTCCTTTATACCTCCCGACCGACAGAGCACGTGATGCGCTCTCTAGCGCCCCTCTTATAGTCAGGCCAATTATGGAATTGCCCGACAATAAGCAAGGAGGCCGCTATACTACTTATGCCGATTATTGAAGGGTCCCCGGTGAGAGTAGGGTATATATTCCCCCGACCTCCGCGGGCGGAATATATAAAATCTCCCCGAATCTCACTGGCCTCCCCACAATAATCCTTGGCACAACTCGCTGCCACCAACCGCTTCACGGTAACTATTAGCCGAACACACAGACGTGGGATTCAAGATCGAGATAACAGAACAGCCCAAGATTAATTATATAATTTAATCAGCCTAAAGCACACTAGAAACTACAATATATACAATAGGGAATCTACAGAATATACATATGTCAGAGTACAGTTACAATCAAAGCATGGGTTACAAACAGGCATACACAGTTCCAGCAGTTACCTTGTTGCGTCTGGCCACAGGGGGGCGCTGTACCCAGGTTTCTAGGATCCTTCCCACAGATGTTTCCTACACGTGCCCCCAGCGAAAAGAACCCTGGAAAATGGCCGAAGTAGGGTTATCAACCTGGGCAGATCCAGGTCCCCTCCTACCTTAGTGACCTCAGAGGGAGCACTGCTCCACCCCTGGCTTGAGTTATGGACAATCCACAACATGGAATATGGGCCATAACTTTGCCTGGGAGCGTCGTAGGCGGACGCCAATGCTCTCATTGTGACAGTTATGAATTTAGCTACAGAACGAGGGGACTCATGACCTGTCTGCCAGTTCCCCATTGGCTGATATCACGCCTGGGGCATTTCCCAATGTCCTGCTCCCATAAAAAGGGTGTGCCGGCATCGTCTGCATGCGGAGACACCATTTTTATGGTTGCCATATTTATCGGAAATATGGCTTGCGAGATATGAACCATTTTTTACTGGAGTCGTTCTGTCTAGCTAGTTCCATAGCCTTGCTAATGAGATACAACTCTTGTTACAGGGTGACGGCAGGGAGTCATCCTGTGTCCATTGTTCCCACACCACCTCATTTCCATATCACAGGACATTGCCATGGAGGTGTAACACCTTCACAGATGCTGGACATTGAGAACAAGAAGGGAGGGGGCACTGCCAGGGAGTGATGAGGGATTATGACTGGAGTCATAATTCACCTTCATATCCCGGGATTTGCCTCACACCGCCCACACCCCATCAGCTCCCTCCTCCCTCACAGCAGAGCGCTACACACAGGAGACACGCTGAGCTGTGACGAGCAGTGACACACCGCCCACAGCCCATCAGCTCCCTCCTCCCTCACAGCAGAGCACTGCACGCAGGAGACACGCTGAGCTGTGACGAGCAGTGACACCGCCCACAGCCCATCAGCTCCCTCCTCCCTCACAGCAGAGCACTGCACACAGGAGACATGCTGAGCTGTGACGAGCAGTGACACACTGCCCACACCCCATCAGCTCCCTCCTCCCTCACAGCAGAGCGCTGCACGCAGGAGACACGCTGAGCGGTGACGAGCAGTGACACACCGCACACACCCCATCAGCTCCCTCCTCCCTCACAGCAGAGCACTGCACACAGGAGACACGCTGAGCGGTGACGAGCAGTGACACCGCCCACAGCCCATCAGCTCCCTCCTCCCTCACAGCAGAGCGCTGCACACAGGAGACACGCTGAGCTGTGACGAGCAGTGACACACCGCACACAGCCCATCAGCTCCCTCCTCCCTCACAGCAGAGCGCTGCACGCAGGAGACACGCTGAGCTGTGACGAGCAGTGACACACCGCACACACCCCATCAGCTCCCTCCTCCCTCACAGCAGAGCGCTGCACACAGGAGACACGCTGAGCTGTGACGAGCAGTGACACACCGCCTACACCCCATCAGCGCCCTCCTCCCTCACAGCAGAGCGCTGCACACAGGAGACACGCTGAGCTGTGACGAGCAGTGACACACCGCCCACACCCAATCAGCTCCCTCCCTCACAGCAGAGCGCTGCACACAGGAGACATGCTGAGCTGTGACTAGCAGTGACACACCGCACACACCCCATCAGCTCCCTCCTCCCTCACAGCAGAGCGCTGCACACAGGAGACACTGAGCTGTGACGAGCAGTGACACCGCCCACACCCAATCAGCTCCCTCCCTCACAGCAGAGCGCTGCACACAGGAGACACGCTGAGCGGTGACGAGCAGTGACACACCGCCCACAGCCCATCAGCTCCCCCCTCCCTCACAGCAGAGCGCTGCACGCAGGAGACACGCTGAGTGGTTACGAGCAGTGACACACCGCACACAGCCCATCAGCTCCCTCCTCCCTCACAGCAGAGCACTGCACACAGGAGACACGCTGAGCTGTGACGAGCAGTGACACACCGCCCACACCCCATCAGCTCCCTCCTCCCTCACAGCAGAGCGCTGCACACAGGAGACACGCTAAGCTGTGACGAGCAGTAACACACCGCCCACACCCCATCAGCTCCCTCCTCCCTCACAGCAGAGCGCTGCACACAGGAGACACGCTGAGCTGTGACGAGCAGTAACACACCGCCCACACCCCATCAGCTCCCTCCTCCCTCACAGCAGAGCGCTGCACACAGGAGACATGCTGAGCTGTGACGAGCAGTAACACTCCGCCCACAGCCCATCAGCTCCCTCCTCCCACAGCCCATCAGCTCCCTCCTCCCTCACAGCAGAGCGCTGCACACAGGAGACACGCTGAGCTGTGACGAGCAGTGACACACCGCACACAGCCCATCAGCTCCCTCCTCCCTCACAGCAGAGCGCTGCACACAGGAGACACGCTGAGCTGTGACGAGCAGTGACACACCGCCCACAGCCCATCAGCTCCCTCCCTCACAGCAGAGCGCTGCACGCAGGAGACACGCTAAGCTGTGACGAGCAGTGACACACCGCACACAGCCCATCAGCTCCCTCCTCCCTCACAGCAGAGCGCTGCACACAGGAGACACGCTGAGCTGTGACGAGCAGTGACACACCGCCCACAGCCCATCAGCTCCCTCCTCCCTCACAGCAGAGCGCTGCACACAGGAGACACGCTGAGCTGTGACGAGCAGTGACACACCGCCCACAGCCCATCAGCTCCCTCCTCCCTCACAGCAGAGCGCTGCACACAGGAGACACGCTGAGCTGTGACGAGCAGTGACACACCGCACACACCCCATCAGCTCCCTCCTCCCTCACAGCAGAGCGCTGCACGCAGGAGACACGCTGAGCTGTGACGAGCAGTGACACCTCCCACACCCCATCAGCTCCCTCCTCCCTCACAGCAGAGCGCTGCACACAGGAGACACGCTGAGCGGTTACGAGCAGTGACACACCGCACACAGCCCATCAGCTCCCTCCTCCCTCACAGCAGAGCGCTGCACACAGGAGACATGCTGAGCTGTGACGAGCAGTGACACCGCCCACACCCAATCAGCTCCCTCCTCCCTCACAGCAGAGCGCTGCACGCAGGAGACATGCTAAGCTGTGACGAGCAGTGACACCGCCCACAGCTCATCAGCTCCCTCCTCCCTCACAGCAGAGCGCTGCACACAGGAGACATGCTGAGCTGTGACGAGCAGTGATACCGCCCACAGCCCATCAGCTCCCTCCTCCCTCACAGCAGAGCGCTGCACACAGGAGACACGCTGAGCTGTGACGAGCAGTGACACACCGCACACACCCCATCAGCTCCCTCCTCCCTCACAGCAGAGTGCTGCACAAAGGAGACATGCTGAGCTGTGACGAGCAGTGACACACCGCCCACACCCCATCAGCTCCCTCCTCCCTCACAGCAGAGCGCTGCACGCAGGAGACACGCTGAGCGGTGACGAGCAGTGACACACCGCACACACCCCATCAGCTCCCTCCTCCCTCACAGCAGAGCACTGCACACAGGAGACACGCTGAGCGGTGACGAGCAGTGACACCGCCCACAGCCCATCAGCTCCCTCCTCCCTCACAGCAGAGCGCTGCACGCAGGAGACATGCTGAGCTGTGACGAGCAGTGACACCGCCCACAGCTCATCAGCTCCCTCTTCCCTCACAGCAGAGCGCTGCACACAGGAGACACGCTGAGCTGTGACGAGCAGTGACACACCGCCCACAGCCCATTAGCTCCCTCCTCCCTCACAGCAGAGCGCTGCACACAGGAGACACGCTGAGCTGTGACGAGCAGTGACACACCGCCCACACCCCATCAGCTCCCTCCTCCCTCACAGCAGAGCGCTGCACACAGGAGACACGCTGAGCTGTGACTAGCAGTGACACACCGCCCACAGCCCATCAGCTCCCTCCTCCCTCACAGCAGAGCGCTGCACACAGGAGACACGCTGAGCTGTGACGAGCAGTGACACCGCCCACAGCCCATCAGCTCCCTCCTCCCTCACAGCAGAGCGCTGCACACAGGAGACACGCTGAGCGGTTACGAGCAGTGACACACCGCCCACAGCCCATCAGCTCCCTCCTCCCTCACAGCAGAGCGCTGCACACAGGAGACACGCTGATCGGTGACGAGCAGTGACACACCGCCCACAACTCATCAGCTCCCTCCTCCCTCACAGCAGAGCGCTGCACACAGGAGACACGCTGAGCGGTTACGAGCAGTGACACCACCCACAGCCCATCAGCTCCCTCCTCCCTCACAGCAGAGCGCTGCACGCAGGAGACACGCTGAGCTGTGACGAGCAGTGACACACCGCACACAGCCCATCAGCTCCCTCCTCCCTCACAGCAGAGCGCTGCACGCAGGAGACACGCTGAGCTGTGACGAGCAGTGACACACCGCCCACAGCCCATCAGCTCCCTCCTCCCTCACAGCAGAGCGCTGCACACAGGAGACACGCTGAGCTGTGACGAGCAGTGACACACCGCCCACAGCCCATCAGCTCGCTCCTCCCTCACAGCAGTGCGCTGCACACAGGAGACACGCTGAGCTGTGACGAGCAGTGACACTCCGCCCACAGCCCATCAGCTCCCTCCTCCCTCACAGCAGAGCGCTGCACGCAGGAGACACGCTGAGCTGTGACGAGCAGTGACACACCGCACACACCCCATCAGCTCCCTCCTCCCTCACAGCAGAGCGCTGCACACAGGAGACACGCTGAGCGGTTACGAGCAGTGACACCACCCACAGCCCATCAGCTCCCTCCTCCCTCACAGCAGAGCGCTGCACGCAGGAGACACGCTGAGCGGTGACGAGCAGTGACACACCGCACACAGCCCATCAGCTCCCTCCTCCCTCACAGCAGAGCGCTGCACGCAGGAGACACGCTGAGCTGTGACGAGCAGTGACACACCGCCCACAGCTCATCAGCTCCCTCCTCCCTCACAGCAGAGCGCTGCACACAGGAGACACGCTGAGCTGTGACGAGCAATGACACCGCTCACAGCCCATCAGCTCCCTCCTCCCTCACAGCAGAGCGCTGCACACAGGAGACACGCTGAGCTGTGACGAGTGGTGACACACCGCCCACAGCCCATCAGCTCCCTCCTCCCTCACAGCAGAGCGCTGCACACAGGAGACACGCTGAGCTGTGACGAGCAATGACACCGCTCACAGCCCATCAGCTCCCTCACAGCAGAGCGCTGCACACAGGAGACATGCTGAGCTGTGACGAGCAGTGACACCGCCCACAGCCCATCAGCTCCCTCCTCCCTCACAGCAGAGCGCTGCACGCAGGAGACACGCTGAGCGGTGACGAGCAGTGACACACCGCACACAGCCCATCAGCTCCCTCCTCCCTCACAGCAGAGCGCTGCACGCAGGAGACACGCTGAGCTGTGACTAGCAGTGACACCGCACACAGCCCATCAGCTCCCTCCTCCCTCACAGCAGAGCGCTGCACACAGGAGACACGCTGAGCTGTGACGAGCAGTGACACACCGCACACACCCCATCAGCTCCCTCCTCCCTCACAGCAGAGCACTGCACACAGGAGACATGCTGAGCGGTGACGAGCAGTGACACACCGCACACAGCCCATCAGCTCCCTCCTCCCTCACAGCAGAGCGCTGCACGCAGGAGACACGCTGAGCTGTGACTAGCAGTGACACACCGCCCACACCCCATCAGCTCCCTCCTCCCTCACAGCAGAGCGCTGCACACAGGAGACACGCTGAGCGGTGACGAGCAGTGACACCGCCCACACCCCATCAGCTCCCTCCTCCCTCACAGCAGAGCACTGCACGCAGGAGACACGCTGAGCTGTGACGAGCAGTGACACACCGCCCACAGCCCATCAGCTCCCTCCTCCCTCACAGCAGAGCGCTGCACACAGGAGACATGCTGAGCTGTGACGAGCAGTGACACCGCCCACACCCCATCAGCTCCCTCCTCCCTCACAGCAGAGCGCTGCACGCAGGAGACACGCTGAGCTGTGACGAGCAGTGACACACCGCACACACCCCATCAGCTCCCTCCTCCCTCACAGCAGAGCGCTGCACACAGGAGACACGCTGAGCTGTGACGAGTGGTGACACACCGCCCACACCACATCAGCTCCCTCCTCCCTCACAGCAGAGCGCTGCACACAGGAGACATGCTGAGCTGTGACTAGCAGTGACACCGCACACAGCCCATCAGCTCCCTCCTCCCTCACAGCAGAGCACTGCACACAGGAGACACGCTGAGCTGTGACGAGCAGTGACACACCGCCCACACCCAATCAGCTCCCTCCTCCCTCACAGCAGAGCGCTGCACGCAGGAGACACGCTGAGCGGTTACTAGCAGTGACACACCGCCCACAGCCCATCAGCTCCCTCCTCCCTCACAGCAGAGCGCTGCACACAGGAGACACGCTGAGCTGTGACGAGCAGTGACACACCGCCCACACCCCATCAGCTCCCTCGTCCCTCACAGCAGAGCGCTGCACACAGGAGACACGCTGAGCTGTGACGAGCAGTGACACACTGCCCACACCCCATCAGCTCCCTCCTCCCTCACAGCAGAGCGCTGCACACAGGAGACACGCTGAGCGGTGACGAGCAGTGACACACCGCCCACAGCCCATCAGCTCCCTCCTCCCTCACAGCAGAGCGCTGCACACAGGAGACACGCTGAGCTGTGACGAGTGGTGACACACCGCCCACACCCCATCAGCTCCCTCCTCCCTCACAGCAGAGCGCTGCACACAGGAGACATGCTGAGCTGTGACGAGCAGTGACACACCGCCCACAGCCCATCAGCTCCCTCCTCCCTCACAGCAGAGCGCTGCACGCAGGAGACACGCTGAGCTGTGACTAGCAGTGACACACCGCCCACAGCCCATCAGCTCCCTCCTCCCTCACAGCAGAACGCTGCACACAGGAGACACGCTGAGCTGTGACGAGCAGTGACACCGCACACAGCCCATCAGCTCCCTCCTCCCTCACAGCAGAGCGCTGCACGCAGGAGACACGCTGAGCTGTGACTAGCAGTGACACCGCACACAGCCCATCAGCTCCCTCCTCCCTCACAGCAGAGCGCTGCACGCAGGAGACAAGCTGAGCTGTGACGAGTGGTGACACACCGCCCACACCACATCAGCTCCCTCCTCCCTCACAGCAGAGCGCTGCACACAGGAGACACGCTGAGCTGTGACGAGCAGTGACACACCGCACACACCCCATCAGCTCCCTCCTCCCTCACAGCAGAGCGCTGCACGCAGGAGACACTCTGAGCTGTGACGAGCAGTGACACCGCCCACACCCAATCAGCTACCTCCTCCCTCACAGCAGAGCGCTGCACGCAGGAGACACGCTGAGCTGTGACGGGCAGTGACACCGCCCACAGCTCATCAGCTCCCTCCTCCCTCACAGCAGAGCGCTGCACACAGGAGACACGCTGAGCTGTGACTAGCAGTGATACCGCCCACAGCCCATCAGCTCCCTCCTCCCTCACAGCAGAGCGCTGCACACAGGAGACACGCTGAGCTGTGACGAGCAGTGACACCGCACACAGCCCATCAGCTCCCTCCTCCCTCACAGCAGAGCGCTGCACGCAGGAGACACGCTGAGCTGTGACTAGCAGTGACACCGCACACAGCCCATCAGCTCCCTCCTCCCTCACAGCAGAGCGCTGCACGCAGGAGACACGCTGAGCTGTGACGAGCAGTGACACACCGCCCACAGCTCATCAGCTCCCTCCTCCCTCACAGCAGAGCGCTGCACGCAGGAGACACTCTGAGCTGTGACGAGCAGTGACACCGCCCACACCCAATCAGCTACCTCCTCCCTCACAGCAGAGCGCTGCACGCAGGAGACACGCTGAGCTGTGACGGGCAGTGACACCGCCCACAGCTCATCAGCTCCCTCCTCCCTCACAGCAGAGCGCTGCACACAGGAGACACGCTGAGCTGTGACTAGCAGTGATACCGCCCACAGCCCATCAGCTCCCTCCTCCCTCACAGCAGAGCGCTGCACGCAGGAGACACGCTGAGCGGTGACGAGCAGTGACACACCGCCCACACCACATCAGCTCCCTCCTCCCTCACAGCAGAGCGCTGCACACAGGAGACACGCTGAGCTGTGACGAGTGGTGACACACCGCCCACAGCCCATCAGCTCCCTCCTCCCTCACAGCAGAGCGCTGCACACAGGAGACACGCTGAGCTGTGACGAGCAGTGACACACCGCCCACAGCCCATCAGCTCCCTCCTCCCTCACAGCAGAGCGCTGCACGCAGGAGACACGCTGAGCTGTGACTAGCAGTGACACACCGCCCACACCCCATCAGCTCCCTCCTCCCTCACAGCAGAGCGCTGCACACAGGAGACACGCTGAGCGGTGACGAGCAGTGACACACCGCACACAGCCCATCAGCTCCCTCCTCCCTCACAGCAGAGCGCTGCACGCAGGAGACACGCTGAGCTGTGACGAGCAGTGACACACCGCCCACAGCCCATCAGCTCCCTCCTCCCTCACAGCAGAGCGCTGCACGCAGGAGACACGCTGAGCTGTGACTAGCAGTGACACACCGCCCACACCCCATCAGCTCCCTCCTCCCTCACAGCAGAGCGCTGCACACAGGAGACACGCTGAGCGGTGACGAGCAGTGACACCGCCCACACCCCATCAGCTCCCTCCTCCCTCACAGCAGAGCACTGCACGCAGGAGACACGCTGAGCTGTGACGAGCAGTGACACACCGCCCACAGCCCATCAGCTCCCTCCTCCCTCACAGCAGAGCGCTGCACACAGGAGACATGCTGAGCTGTGACGAGCAGTGACACCGCCCACACCCCATCAGCTCCCTCCTCCCTCACAGCAGAGCGCTGCACGCAGGAGACACGCTGAGCTGTGACGAGCAGTGACACACCGCACACACCCCATCAGCTCCCTCCTCCCTCACAGCAGAGCGCTGCACACAGGAGACACGCTGAGCTGTGACGAGTGGTGACACACCGCCCACACCACATCAGCTCCCTCCTCCCTCACAGCAGAGCGCTGCACACAGGAGACATGCTGAGCTGTGACTAGCAGTGACACCGCACACAGCCCATCAGCTCCCTCCTCCCTCACAGCAGAGCACTGCACACAGGAGACACGCTGAGCTGTGACGAGCAGTGACACACCGCCCACACCCAATCAGCTCCCTCCTCCCTCACAGCAGAGCGCTGCACGCAGGAGACACGCTGAGCGGTTACGAGCAGTGACACACCGCCCACAGCCCATCAGCTCCCTCCTCCCTCACAGCAGAGCGCTGCACACAGGAGACACGCTGAGCTGTGACGAGCAGTGACACACCGCCCACACCCCATCAGCTCCCTCGTCCCTCACAGCAGAGCGCTGCACACAGGAGACACGCTGAGCTGTGACGAGCAGTGACACACTGCCCACACCCCATCAGCTCCCTCCTCCCTCACAGCAGAGCGCTGCACACAGGAGACACGCTGAGCGGTGACGAGCAGTGACACACCGCCCACAGCCCATCAGCTCCCCCCTCCCTCACAGCAGAGCGCTGCACGCAGGAGACACGCTGAGCGGTTACGAGCAGTGACACCACCGCCCACAGCCCATCAGCTCCCTCCTCCCTCACAGCAGAGCGCTGCACACAGGAGACACGCTGAGCTGTGACGAGTGGTGACACACCGCCCACACCCCATCAGCTCCCTCCTCCCTCACAGCAGAGCGCTGCACACAGGAGACATGCTGAGCTGTGACGAGCAGTGACACACCGCCCACAGCCCATCAGCTCCCTCCTCCCTCACAGCAGAGCGCTGCACGCAGGAGACACGCTGAGCTGTGACTAGCAGTGACACACCGCCCACAGCCCATCAGCTCCCTCCTCCCTCACAGCAGAGCGCTGCACACAGGAGACACGCTGAGCTGTGACGAGCAGTGACACCGCACACAGCCCATCAGCTCCCTCCTCCCTCACAGCTGAGCGCTGCACGCAGGAGACACGCTGAGCTGTGACTAGCAGTGACACCGCACACAGCCCATCAGCTCCCTCCTCCCTCACAGCAGAGCGCTGCACGCAGGAGACACGCTGAGCTGTGACGAGTGGTGACACACCGCCCACACCACATCAGCTCCCTCCTCCCTCACAGCAGAGCGCTGCACACAGGAGACACGCTGAGCTGTGACGGGCAGTGACACCGCCCACAGCTCATCAGCTCCCTCCTCCCTCACAGCAGAGCGCTGCACACAGGAGACACGCTGAGCTGTGACTAGCAGTGATACCGCCCACAGCCCATCAGCTCCCTCCTCCCTCACAGCAGAGCGCTGCACGCAGGAGACACGCTGAGCTGTGACGGGCAGTGACACCGCCCACAGCTCATCAGCTCCCTCCTCCCTCACAGCAGAGCGCTGCACACAGGAGACACGCTGAGCTGTGACTAGCAGTGATACCGCCCACAGCCCATCAGCTCCCTCCTCCCTCACAGCAGAGCGCTGCACGCAGGGGACATGCTGAGCTGTGACGAGCAGTGACACACCGCCCACAGCCCATCAGCTCCCTCCTCCCTCACAGCAGAGCGCTGCACACAGGAGACACGCTGAGCTGTGACGAGTGGTGACACACCGCCCACAGCCCATCAGCTCCCTCCTCCCTCACAGCAGAGCGCTGCACACAGGAGACACGCTGAGCTGTGACGAGCAGTGACACACCGCCCACAGCCCATCAGCTCCCTCCTCCCTCACAGCAGAGCGCTGCACACAGGAGACTTGCTGAGCTGTGACGAGCAGTGACACACCGCACACAGCCCATCAGCTCCCTCCTCCCTCACAGCAGAGCGCTGCACACAGGAGACATGCTGAGCTGTGACGAGTGGTGACACCTCCCACACCCCATCAGCTCCCTCCTCCCTCACAGCAGAGCGCTGCACACAGGAGACACGCTGAGCTGTGACGAGCAGTGACACCGCCCACAGCCCATCAGCTCCCTCCTCCCTCACAGCAGAGCGCTACACACAGGAGACACGCTGAGCTGTGACGAGCAGTGACACCGCCCACACCCCATCAGCTCCCTCCTCCCTCACAGCAGAGCGCTGCACGCAGGAGACATGCTGAGCTGTGACGAGCAGTGACACCGCCCACACCCCATCAGCTCCCTCCTCCCTCACAGCAGAGCGCTGCACACAGGAGACACGCTGAGCTGTGACGAGCAGTGACACACCGCACACAGCCCATCAGCTCCGTCCTCCCTCACAGCAGAGCGCTGCACGCAGGAGACACGCTGAGCTGTGACGAGCAGTGACACACCGCCCACAGCCCATCAGCTCCCTCCTCCCTCACAGCAGAGCGCTGCACACAGGAGACACGCTGAGCTGTGACGAGCAGTGACACACCGCCCACAGCCCATCAGCTCCCTCCTCCCTCACAGCAGAGCGCTGCACACAGGAGACACGCTGAGCTGTGACGAGCAGTGACACACCGCCCACAGCCCATCAGCTCCCTCCTCCCTCACAGCAGAGCGCTGCACATAGGAGACACGCTGAGCTGTGACGAGCAGTGACACACCGCACACACCCCATCAGCTCCCTCCTCCCTCACAGCAGAGCGCTGCACACAGGAGACACGCTGAGCGGTTACGAGCAGTGACACCACCCACAGCCCATCAGCTCCCTCCTCCCTCACAGCAGAGCGCTGCACTCAGGAGACACGCTGAGCTGTGACGAGCAGTGACACACCGCACACAGCCCATCAGCTCCCTCCTCCCTCACAGCAGAGCGCTGCACGCAGGAGACACGCTGAGCTGTGACGAGCAGTGACACACCGCCCACAGCTCATCAGCTCCCTCCTCCCTCACAGCAGAGCGCTGCACACAGGAGACACGCTGAGCTGTGACGAGCAATGACACCGCTCACAGCCCATCAGCTCCCTCCTCCCTCACAGCAGAGCGCTGCACACAGGAGACACGCTGAGCTGTGACGAGTGGTGACACACCGCCCACAGCCCATCAGCTCCCTCCTCCCTCACAGCAGAGCGCTGCACACAGGAGACACGCTGAGCTGTGACGAGCAGTGACACACCGCCCACACCCAATCAGCTCCCTCCTCCCTCACAGCAGAGCGCTGCACACAGGAGACACGCTGAGCTGTGACGAGCAGTGACACACCGCCCACACCCCATCAGCTCCCTCCTCCCTCACAGCAGAGCGCTGCTCACAGGAGACACGCTGAGCTGTGACTAGCAGTGACACCGCCCACAGCCCATCAGCTCCCTCCTCCCTCACAGCAGAGCGCTGCACGCAGGAGACATGCTGAGCTGTGACGAGCAGTGACACACCGCCCACAGCCCATCAGCTCCCTCCTCCCTCACAGCAGAGCGCTGCACGCAGGAGACACGCTGAGCGGTGACGAGCAGTGACACACCGCCCACAGCCCATCAGCTCCCTCCTCCCTCACAGCAGAGCGCTGCACACAGGAGACACGCTGAGCTGTGACGAGTGGTGACACACCGCCCACACCCCATCAGCTCCCTCCTCCCTCACAGCAGAGCGCTGCACACAGGAGACATGCTGAGCTGTGACGAGCAGTGACACACCGCCCACAGCCCATCAGCTCCCTCCTCCCTCACAGCAGAGCGCTGCACGCAGGAGACACGCTGAGCTGTGACTAGCAGTGACACACCGCCCACAGCCCATCAGCTCCCTCCTCCCTCACAGCAGAGCACTGCACGCAGGAGACACGCTGAGCTGTGACTAGCAGTGACACCGCACACAGCCCATCAGCTCCCTCCTCCCTCACAGCAGAGCGCTGCACGCAGGAGACACGCTGAGCTGTGACGAGTGGTGACACACCGCCCACACCACATCAGCTCCCTCCTCCCTCACAGCAGAGCGCTGCACACAGGAGACACGCTGAGCGGTTACGAGCAGTGACACACCGCCCACAGCTCATCAGCTCCCTCCTCCCTCACAGCAGAGCGCTGCACGCAGGAGACACTCTGAGCTGTGACGAGCAGTGACACCGCCCACACCCAATAAGCTCCCTCCTCCCTCACAGCAGAGCGCTGCACGCAGGAGACACGCTGAGCTGTGACGAGCAGTGACACCGCCCACAGCCCATCAGCTCCCTCCTCCCTCACAGCAGAGCGCTGCACACAGGAGACACGCTGAGCTGTGACGAGCAGTGACACCGCCCACAGCTCATCAGCTCCCTCCTCCCTCACAGCAGAGCGCTGCACACAGGAGACACGCTGAGCTGTGACTAGCAGTGATACCGCCCACAGCCCATCAGCTCCCTCCTCCCTCACAGCAGAGCGCTGCACACAGGAGACACGCTGAGCTGTGACGAGCAGTGACACACCGCCCACAGCCCATCAGCTCCCTCCTCCCTCACAGCAGAGCGCTGCACGCAGGAGACATGCTGAGCTGTGACGAGCAGTGACACACCGCCCACAGCCCATCAGCTCCCTCCTCCCTCACAGCAGAGCGCTGCACACAGGAGACACGCTGAGCTGTGACGAGTGGTGACACACCGCCCACAGCCCATCAGCTCCCTCCTCCCTCACAGCAGAGCGCTGCACACAGGAGACACGCTGAGCTGTGACGAGCAGTGACACCGCCCACAGCCCATCAGCTCCCTCCTCCCTCACAGCAGAGCGCTGCACACAGGAGACACGCTGAGCTGTGACGAGCAGTGACACACCGCCCACAGCCCATCAGCTCCCTCCTCCCTCACAGCAGAGCGCTGCACACAGGAGACTTGCTGAGCTGTGACGAGCAGTGACACACCGCACACACCCCATCAGCTCCCTCCTCCCTCACAGCAGAGCGCTGCACACAGGAGACACGCTGAGCTGTGACGAGTGGTGACACCTCCCACACCCCATCAGCTCCCTCCTCCCTCACAGCAGAGCGCTGCACACAGGAGACACGCTGAGCTGTGACGAGCAGTGACACCGCCCACAGCCCATCAGCTCCCTCCTCCCTCACAGCAGAGCGCTGCACACAGGAGACACGCTGAGCTGTGACGAGCAGTGACACCGCCCACACCCCATCAGCTCCCTCCTCCCTCACAGCAGAGCGCTGCACGCAGGAGACATGCTGAGCTGTGACGAGCAGTGACACCGCCCACACCCCATCAGCTCCCTCCTCCCTCACAGCAGAGCGCTGCACACAGGAGACATGCTGAGCTGTGACTAGCAGTGACACCGCCCACACCACATCAGCTCCCTCCTCCCTCACAGCAGAGCGCTGCACACAGGAGACATGCTGAGCTGTGACGAGCAGTGACACACCGCCCACAGCCCATCAGCTCCCTCCTCCCTCACAGCAGAGCGCTGCACGCAGGAGACATGCTGAGCTGTGATGAGCAGTGACACCGCCCACAGCTCAGTGAGTCAGGAAGACTGCGGCCGGCCACAGGGATGTGACGTGATCCGGAGCTTGATGTGACGTCACCGGATCCCCGAGGTCACGGAGCCCGGGGTCTGCAATAGCCCCTCTCACAGGCATTATTACCAGCATAAGGTATTTGATAGAAACATTGTTTCTCAATATATCGATCTAGAAAGTATAAAATATGAGTGAACCACCCCTTTAAGAACAATAAGACTGGCGAGATGCTAAACCACAGCTACAAAGCCAGCAATCTGAAGATGTACCTGGCTGACGAGACGTCTCCACCACCGCAGCCCCGATGACTCTGCCACACACCGAGGCTTCCACCCACCACCGCAGCCCCGATGACTCTGCCACACACCGAGGCTTCCACCCACCACCGCAGCCCCGATGACTCTGCCACACACCGAGGCTTCCACCCACCACCGCAGCCCCGATGACTCTGCCACACACCGAGGCTTCCACCCACCACCGCAGCCCCAATGACTCTGCCACACACCGAGGCTTCCACCCACCACCGCAGCCCCGATGACTCTGCCACACACCGAGGCTTCCACCCAGCACCGCAGCCCCGATGACTCTGCCACACACCGAGGCTTCCACCCACCACCGCAGCCCCGATGACTCTGCCACACACCGAGGCTTCCACCCACCACCGCAGCCCCGATGACTCTGCCACACACCGAGGCTTCCACCCACCACCGCAGCCCCGATGACTCTGCCACACACCGAGGCTTCCACCCACCACCGCAGCCCCGATGACTCTGCCACACACCGAGGCTTCCACCCAGCACCATGCCCCGGAAGCAGGCATCTCACCTCCGCTCTTGGCCTTGCGTTAGTGGGTTGTGTACTTTGGATGCACAAGAGATCTTGGACCACCACAAGCGTACGTAGAACACCAAAGGTGATGGCAGCTGCTACTTTTGGGCCATCAGCTATATCCTGACAGGATTAGAGTAAAGCTACTCCCTTCTCACAGCTAAAGCCATCACCACCGCACCACGGACGTGTCCGAAACACTGAGGCCTACATTCATCAAGACGTGCATGAATATGTGGCCACCTCTGGCATCTCTCGTGATGGAGTCTGGTCACCGGATGCCGAAATCATGGCCTCAGCAAATCTGATGTGACATCCTCATCCACACAAAAGACTCCATGGATTGGTGACCTCTCCCGCAAGCGTCAGTCCAGTCACCAGAACAGGCACTATATCCGAAAAGAAGCACCACCTTTGTAATGTGATCAGTACTTACCATCGTAGTGCGACCGAAAGCACTCTCTGCAGCCAGCCCCATGTAAAGGGACCTGTCACCAGCCATGTGTATGATCATCGACCGCAAGTGCTCTCTGGAGCCAGCCCCATGTAAAGGGACCTGTCACCAGCCATGTGTATGATCATCGACCGCAAGCGCTCTCTGGAGCCAGCCCCATGTAAAGGGACCTGTCACCAGCCATGTGTACGATCATCAGCCGAAAGCGCTCTCTGGAGCCAGCCCCATGTAAAGAGACCTGTCACCAGCCATGTGTACGATCATCAGCCGAAAGCGCTCTCTGCAGCCAGCCCCATGTAAAGAGACCTGTCACCAGCCATGTGTATGATCATCGACCGCAAGCGCTCTCTGGAGCCAGCCCCATGTAAAGGGACCTGTCACCAGCCATGTGTACGATCATCAGCCGAAAGCGCTCTCTGGAGCCAGCCCCATGTAAAGAGACTTGTCACCAGCCATGTGTACGATCATCAGCCGAAAGCGCTCTCTGCAGCCAGCCCCATGTAAAGAGACCTGTCACCAGCCATGTGTACGATCATCAGCCGAAAGCGCTCTCTGCAGCCAGCCCCATGTAAAGAGACCTGTCACCAGCCATGTGTACGATCATCAGCCGAAAGCGCTCTCTGGAGCCAGCCCCATGTAAAGAGACCTGTCACCAGCCATGTGTACGATCATCAGCCGAAAGCGCTCTCTGCAGCCAGCCCCATGTAAAGAGACCTGTCACCAGCCATGTGTATGATCATCGACCGCAAGCGCTCTCTGGAGCCAGCCCCATGTAAAGGGACCTGTCACCAGCCATGTGTACGATCATCAGCCGAAAGCGCTCTCTGGAGCCAGCCCCATGTAAAGAGACTTGTCACCAGCCATGTGTACGATCATCAGCCGAAAGCGCTCTCTGCAGCCAGCCCCATGTAAAGAGACCTGTCACCAGCCATGTGTACGATCATCAGCCGAAAGCGCTGTCTGGAGCCAGCCCTGTTATGATCCGGAACCATGGAAGACCACCACAAATCATTGGCAAAAAGGTGACAAGAGCATTGGCAACTAATCTGGCCGCCATCCCCTTACTAACCATCACAACTAGAAGTAGCCGAGGGGTGAACTAACATCCTGTGCACCGCGAACCCAGCCGGAGAACTAACTATCCTAAAGGTAGGAAAGATGAATAACTCTCTGCCTCAGAAAATAGACGAGAATAACAAGCCCCCCACATTCAAAGACTGCGGTGATATAGGAAAACACAATACACAGATGACAGGATTAGCAAAAGGTGAGGCCCCCGCTGACTAAAATAGGAAAGGACAGGAAAGGGACTGATGGTTGCCAGAGAAAAACCCTGCAAAATACCAACTTCCTGATAGTACAAAAAGGCCCTCAGATCGCTCGATCTGAACTCCGTCCTATACCAGGTGCCCTTGTCATACCAATGAACAGAAAACAAGAATTATAACAAATTCAACAAGCCATAAACACATGGACCCAAAGGAGCTATACTCCACACAGAACTGCAGGGAGTTCCCCAACAATCCACTGAGGGGGAAAATCCCTGCAAGCAAATAAACTGAAACCAACCACAGCAAATGACAAACCCAGATAAACAAAAGAACCAGACAATAAATAAAGAGCAAGCACTTATCTGGGGAAGATGTGGTGTAGAGCAGTATTAAGCAGGCTGGAGATACAAAGAACAACTGACATCCGGCATAGCCTGCAATCAGACCAGGACTTAAATAGGCAGAGAGTTAGGAAAGGAAACGCCCATTGCACAACACACCTGGTCTCTGTCCAAACCATTCCTGGCCACAAGAGGGAGCCTCCCAGCAGCCAAGACACAACTAACATTCACAACAGTACCCCCTTCCTTGAGGAGGGGTCACCGAACTCTCACCCACGCCACTGGGTCGCTTGGGATGAGCATGATGGAAGGCGTGAACCAACCTGTCCGCATGAATGTCAGAAGCCACAACCCAAGAGTTATCCTCCTGCCCATAACCCTTCCATTTCACAAGGTACTGAAGCTGACGCCTACTGCGACGGGAATCCAGAATTTTCTCAACCTCATACTCCAGATCCCCTTGTACCAAAACAGGGTCAGGAGGCGCTGCTGCAGGAACTGCCGGCTCCACATGTCTCTTCAACAAGGACTTATGGAAGACATTGTGAATCTTAAATGACGCAGGCAGAGTCAAACGGAAAGATACAGGATTAATAATCTCCGAAATCTTATAAGGTCCAATAAATCTGGGCTTAAATTTAGGAGACGGAACTCTCATAGAAATATTTTTAGAGGACAACCACACCATGTCCCCTACTTTAAACCGGGGACCAACAGTCCGACGCCGGTTGGCAAACTTTTGGGCAGTTTCTTGGGACTGAAACAATTTATCCACTACCTGCCCCCAAATCTGCTGCATTCTGTTGACCACCGAGTCCACCCCTGGACAGTCAGACGCCTCAAGCTGCCCCGAGAGAAACCTGGGGTGATACCCAAAATTGCAGAAAAAGGGGGACACCAACGTGGCAGAGCTAGCTCTATTGTTAAGGGCAAATTCAGCCAAATGCAAAAACGAAACCGTCATCCTGATCCGCAGAAACAAAACACTGTAAATAGGTCTCCAGGGTCTGGTTAGCCCTTTCAGTCTGACCGTTGGTCTGAGGATGAAACGCCGAGGAGAAAGACAGCTGAACACCCAATTTGGAGCAAAAAATCCTCCAAAACCTGGATACAAACTGCACCCCTCTGTCAGAAACAATGTTTTCGGGAATACCATGCAAACGAACAACATGTTGCAAAAACAAAGGCACCAACTCTGATGAAGACGGCAACTTAGATAGGGGAACCAAGTGGACCATCTTGGAGAATCTGTCACAGATCACCCAAATCACAGCCATTTTCTGAGAGACGGGAAGCTCTGAAATAAAATCCATAGAGATGTGCGTCCAAGGTCTCTTAGGTACAGGCAAAGGCAATAATAGCCCCTAGAACGTGAACAACAGGGCTTGGACCTAGAACAAGCTCCACACGACTGCACAAAACGACGGACATCTCGGGACAGGGAAGGCCACCAAAAAGAGCGTCTCACAAGATCCCGAGTACCAAAAATGCCAGGATGACCCGCCAAAACAGAGCAATGAACCTCAGAGACAACTCGGTCTCTCCATTGGTCCGGGACAAACAGTTTCCCCATAGGACATCTCTCATGTTTATCCTCCTGAAATTCCGCCAGTGCCAACCGCAGACCAGGCGAAATAGCCGAGAAAACTACACCATCATTCAGGATAGTAGACTGCTCGACAACCTCCAAAGAGTCAGCACAGAAACTCCTGGAAAGGGCATCGGCCTTAACATTCTTGGTGCCCGGCAAAAAAGAGACCACAAAATTAAACCGGGTAAAAAACAAAGCCCACCTGGCCTGCCGAGGATTCAACCTCTTTGCCGATCCAGATAGATGAGATTCTTGTGGTCCGTAAGCACCACAACTTGATGCCTAGCCCCCTCCAACCAATGCCTCCACTCTTCAAATGCCCACCTCATAGCCAATAATTCCCGGTTCCCCACATCATAATTCCGTTCAGAAGGAGCAAACTTACGAGAGAAAAAGGCACAGGGCTTAAGTTTACCCGAAGTAGCGTCTCGTTGAGACAGAACAGCACCTGCTCCGATCTCCGAGGCATCGATCTCAACCTGAAATGGGCGAGACACATCAGGTTGCTGCAGAACTGGGGCAGAAGTGAATCGCCTTTTAAGCTCCTGGAAGGCCGGATGTACGGTTATGATCCGGAACCATGGAAGACCACCACAAATCATTGGCAAAAAGGTGACAAGAGCATTGGCAACTAATCTGGCCGCCATCCCCTTACTAACCATCACAACTAGAAGTAGCCGAGGGGTGAACTAACATCCTGTGCACCGCGAACCCAGCCGGAGAACTAACTATCCTAAAGGTAGGAAAGATGAATAACTCTCTGCCTCAGAAAATAGACAAGAATAACAAGCCCCCCACATTCAAAGACTGCGGTGATATAGGAAAACACAATACACAGATGACAGGATTAGCAAAAGGTGAGGCCCCCGCTGACTAAAATAGGAAAGGACAGGAAAGGGGACTGATGGTTGCCAGAGAAAAACCCTGCAAAATACCAACTTCCTGATAGTACAAAAAGGCCCTCAGATCGCTCGATCTGAACTCCGTCCTATACCAGGTGCCCTTGTCATACCAATGAACAGAAAACAAGAATTATAACAAATTCAATAAGCCATAAACACATGGACCCAAAGGAGCTATACTCCACACAGAACTGCAGGGAGTTCCTCAACAATCCACTGAGGGGGAAAATCCCTGCAAGCAAATAAACTGAAACCAACCACAACAAATGACAAATCCAGATAAACAAAAGAACCAGACAATAAATAAAGAGCAAGCACTTATCTGGGGAAGATGTGGTGTAGAGCAGGATTAAGCAGGCTGGAGATACAAAGAACAACTGACATGCGGCAACAGCCTGCAATCAGACCAGGACTTAAATAGGCAGAGAGTTAGCAATGGAAACACCCACTGCACAACACACCTGGTCCAAGTCCAAACCATTCCTGGCCACCAGAGGGAGCCTCCCAGCAGCCAAGACACAACTAACATTCACAATACAGCCCCATGTAAAGAGACCTGTCACAAGCCATGTGTACGATCATCGACCGAAAGCGCTCTCTGCAGCCAGCCCCATGTAAAGAGACCTGTCACCAGCCATGTGTACGATCATCGACCGAAAGCGCACTCTGGAGCCAGCCCCATGTAAAGGGACCTGTCACCAGCCATGTGTACGATCATCGACCGAAAGCGCACTCTGGAGCCAGCCCCATGTAAAGGGACCTGTCACCAGTCATGTGTACGATCATCGACCGAAAGCGCTCTCTGGAGCCAGCCCCATGTAAAGGGACCTGTCACCAGCCATGTGTACGATCATCGACTGCAAGCGCTCTCTGGAGCCAGCCCCATGTAAAGGGACCTGTCACCAGCCATGTGTACGATCATCAGCCGAAAGCGCTCTCTGGAGCCAGCCCCATGTAAAGGGACCTGTCACCAGCCATGTGTACGATCATCGACCGAAAGCGCACTATGGAGCCAGCCCCATGTAAAGGGACCTGTCACCAGCCATGTGTACGATCATCGACCGAAAGCGCTCTCTGGAGGCAGCCCCATGTAAAGGGACCTGTCACCAGCCATGTGTACGATCATCGACCGAAAGCGCTCTCTGCAGCCAGCCCCATGTAAAGGGACCTGTCACCAGCCATGTGTACGATCATCGACCGAAAGCGCTCTCTGGAGGCAGCCCCATGTAAAGGGACCTGTCACCAGCCATGTGTACGATCATCGAACGAAAGCGCTCTCTGGAGCCAGCCCCATGTAAAGGGACCTGTCACCAGCCATGTGTACGATCATCGACCGAAAGCGCTCTCTGGAGGCAGCCCCATGTAAAGGGACCTGTCACCAGCCATGTGTACGATCATCAGCCGAAAGCGCTCTCTGGAGCCAGCCCCATGTAAAGGGACCTGTCACCAGCCATGTGTACGATCATCAAGCGCTCTCTGGAGGCAGCCCCATGTAAAGGGACCTGTCACCAGCCATGTGTACGATCATCAAGCGCTCTCTGGAGGCAGCCCCATGTAAAGGGACCTTTATAAGCTGAAGTTTCATAATGTTATACTCTGATCAGGTGTTTTATGAACAGTCGGGGTTTTCTGGTTGAAGAAAAAAAAAAGTGTTTAGAGTTTTAGATAAAATGTTGAAAAATTCTGTAATTCTTTATGTACAGCCGCGTGCTCATAAACGTGAGAGTTTTGATCTTTAATTTAATTTAATATATTTTAATCTTTAATATTCTCAAGGACGTGGTCAGAGACCGTGCACGGAGGGCCAGAGAGAGCTCACGGGGGGGCCAGAGAGCGTGCACGGAGGGCCAGAGAGCGTGCACGGAGGGCCAGAGAGAGCGCGCACGGAGGGTCAGAGAGAGCGCGCACGGAGGGTCAGAGAGAGCGCGCACGGAGGGTCAGAGAGAGCGCACGGAGGGCCAGAGAGAGCGCGCACGGAGGGCCAGAGAGAGCGCGCACGGAGGGCCAGAGAGAGCGCGCACGGAGGGCCAGAGAGAGCGCGCACGGAGGGCCAGAGAGAGCGCGCACGGAGGGCCAGAGAGAGCGCGCACGGAGGGCCAGAGAGAGCGCGCACGGAGGGCCAGAGAGAGCGCGCACGGAGGGCCAGAGAGAGCGCGCACGGAGGGCCAGAGAGAGCGCGCACGGAGGGCCAGAGAGAGCGCATGGGGGGGCCAGAGAGAGCGCGCACGGAGGGCCAGAGAGAGCGCGCACGGAGGGCCAGAGAGAGCGCGCACGGAGGGCCAGAGAGAGCACGCACGGAGGGCCAGAGAGAGCGCATGGGGGGGGCCAGAGAGCGCGCACGGAGGGCCAGAGAGAGCACGCACGGAGGGCCAGAGAGAGCGCATGGGGGGGCCAGAGAGCGCGCACGGAGGGCCAGAGAGAGCGCATGGGGGGCCAGAGAGAGCGCGCACGGAGGGCCAGAGAGAGCGCGCACGGAGGGCCAGAGAGAGCGCGCACGGAGGGCCAGAGAGAGCGCGCACGGAGGGCCAGAGAGAGCGCGCACGGAGGGCCAGAGAGCGCGCACGGAGGGCCAGAGAGAGCGCGCATGGGGGGGCCAGAGAGCGCATGGGGGGGCCAGAGAGAGCGCGCACGGAGGGCCAGAGAGAGCGCATGGGGGGGCCAGAGAGAGCGCGCACGGAGGGCCAGAGAGCGCACGGGGGGGGGGCAAGAGAGCGCGCACGGAGGGCCAGAGAGAGCGCGCACGGAGGGCCAGAGAGCGCATGGGGGGGCCAGAGAGAGCGCGCACGGAGGGCCAGAGAGAGCGCATGGGGGGGCCAGAGAGAGCGCGCACGGAGGGCCAGAGAGCGCACGGGGGGGGGGGCAAGAGAGCGCGCACGGAGGGCCAGAGAGAGCGCGCACGGAGGGCCAGAGAGAGCGTGCACGGAGGGCCAGAGAGCGTGTACGGAGGGCCAGAGAGCGCGCACGGGGGGCCAGAGTGCACAGGGGGACAGGGACCCTGCACGCTGTCCCTTCCCCCCCCCCTTGCGCGCTGTCCCTTTCCCCCCCCCCCTTGCGCACTGTCTCTTTCCCCCCCTTGCTCGCTGTCTCTTTCCCCCCCTTGCTCGCTGTCTTTCCCACCCCTTGCTCGCTGTCTCTTTCCCCCCCTTGCTCGCTGTCTCTTTCCCCCCTTGCTCGCTGTCTCTTTCCCCCCTTGCTCGCTGTCTTTCCCCCTTGCTCGCTGTCTCTTTCCCCCCCTTGCTCGCTGTCTCTTTCCCCCCCCTTGCTCGCTGTCTCTTTCCCCCCTGCTCGCTGTCTCTTTCCCCCCTTGCTCGCTGTCTCTTTCCCCCCCTTGCTCGCTGTCTCTTTCCCCCCTTGCTCGCTGTCTCTTTCCCCCCTTGCTCGCTGTCTCTTTCCCCCCTTGCGCGCTGTCTCTTTCCCCCCTTGCGCGCTGTCTGGGTCTTGAGCTACAGTAGCTGGGGTATGCGGAGGGGTAAGGCCAGTTTATACCCCGGGGTATATTCTGTGCGGGGGTTATTCTGGCCTGTTACCTCCCTGTATATATTTCTACAGCTCTTACATTGGCATGCTAATGTGTGAGGACTAGTAAAAAAAAGGTTTTCAGAAAACCTAAAAGTTCAGCTCGCCCCCCATTTGCCTCATTGAAAATTAATCTGTTAGAATAAAATATACACACGTTATCACAGTGTTCAGAAACGCTCGATCCATCAAAGTATAAAATCCGTTCATCCGATCAGAACATGTTGCAGTGAAAAAAAGATTGCAAATGCCAAAATTGTTGCAAATTTTGCGCAAAATACTGTAACAGGCGACCAAAATTGTAGCGTCTGCGCAAAAACAGTACCGTTAAAAACGTCAGCGCGAGACGCAAAAAATAAGCCATCACAAGCCCCAGATCCCGAGAAATGAGAACGCTACGGGTCACGCAAAATGGCAACCACTTTTTTTGGACAAACTTGTGAATTTTTTTAACCCCTTAGAGAAAAGTAAATCTATACATGATTGGCGTCTGTGAACTCATACTGTCATGAGGCGTGGCACGGACACATCAGTTTTACCATATAGCGCCCCCCCCAGAAGCAGAAGTGGTCGTCATTACAGAACGACTGATGGAATATTCTAGACAATGGTGATCTTGGAATAACTTCCCCCTCACACGCCTCCTCCATAAATATAAACACCACATATACTTACCAGAGACATGGAATATATAGACAGCCGATTGATAACGTTCTGGTTGCTGTGTTGTCCTGATCATTTACTTCCGCATGTCCGCGCCTGCTCTCCTTTTCCTTCTCGCGCCCGCTCTCCTTTTCCTTCTCGCTACCGCTCTCCTTTTCCTTCCCGCGCCCGCTCTCCTTTTCCTTCCCGCGCCCGCTCTCCTTTTTCCTTCCCGCGCCCGCTCTCCTTTTCCTTCCCGCGCCCGCTCTCCTTTTTCCTTCCCGCGCCCGCTCTCCTTTTCCTTCTCGCGCCCGCTCTCCTTTTTCCTGCCCGCTCCCGCTCTCCTTTTTCCTGCCCGCTCCCGCTCTCCTTTTTCCGGCCCGCTCTCCTTTTTCCTGACTGTGACGGGAGTGTACAAGAGAGCAAAGGATGGATGAGGCCGAGGAACGATCCAACAGGTTTATTAACAGGAATACAGGAACAGCACACGATTAGTCCACATAAAACAGATTCGGGGGCCCTTCCCGACAATCCTCGGACCGGATAACAGAGCAATCGTCCTTACAGTAGTCCAAAGAGTTCCACACAATCCCACGGGCCGCCACACAGGCCTAGCTCCGTCCGTGTCCACAGCCACCCAGGCTGGGGCTCCTGCTCTCTTCAAGTTTCAGCTCACTCTGAAGTTACAAAAAGGGAAATGCATTGTCTGTGCTGCTTGACCAGCCCACCATGTTTGTTCAGGGGGTAGGGGTCACACATCCTATCATCAATGGTTTGGTCCATCACAGGGCTCCAATATGTCTGCCAGCCACAGTAGATGAAGGGATCCCCTGCTGTGCAGAACAATGACTATTCCTTCACTGGCCAATGCAATTACAGATTAGATACACAACTCTGGAAAGAAGAGGACAGGCTATTTACATAATCACATTAGATGCCAAGACTACAATTGTATGAGAGAGACACATTGAGACCAGTAGCTCCCCCAAGAAAATACATGAATTACAACTAATACAACCAGGGAAATATACATATCATGACATAGTATCACAGCATATACAGTGAGTGGGTAAATTACATCTTCACACTGACCGCTCTCCTTTTCCTTCTCGCGCCCACTCTCCTTTTTCCTTCCCGCGCCCGCTCCTGTTTCCTTCCCGCGCCCGCTCCTGTTTCCTTCCCGCACCCGCTCCCCTGTTTCCTTCCCGCGCCCGCTCTCCTGTTTCCTTCCCGCACCCGCTCTCCTGTTTCCTTCCCGCGCCCGCTCTCCTTTTTCCTTCCCGCGCCCGCTCTCCTTTTTCCTTCCCGCGCCCGCTCTCCTTTTTCCTTCCCGCGCCCGCTCTCCCTTTTCCTTCCCGCGCCCGCTCTCCTTTTTCCTTCCCGGATTACATTCCTGGCTGGGGGGACACCGTTCCGGCGTGTGTGTGTAGCTTTTGCTCTTTGGTGTCTTGTGTACAGCAGTAATGTCCCCGTCTTCTCCACAGAGATGTCTTGCTTAATCGAAGCGTTACAGGATAAGATGGTTCGTCTGCAGCCGGAGTGTAAGAAGCGACTGCAGGACCGGCTGGATATGTGGAGCTATGCAGCCAAGGTGAGGAGACCGTCAGCAAGTAGAAACTCTCCAGTCCCTGCAGACTGTGTCTCATGACCTGTAAGAGACCAGTGATGAAATGTGCGGATGTCTCTCACCACTGAAAGAAATGACTTAAGAGTCCTAGACTGACTCCTAACTGGGTCCAGGGGGAGGGGCTCCTGTGCTGCTGCACCGTGAGGGTGGGGCTGCTGCTCTGCCGTGACTGAGGCAGAGGGGCCTGTGTGCTGTCGCACTATGACTGAGGCGGGGAGGGGTTTTGGCTGTGTGCTGCAGCGCTGTGACTGGGGAGGGGTTTTGGCTGTGTGCTGCAGCGCTGTGACTGGGGAGGGGTTTTGGCTGTGTGCTGCAGTGTAGTGACTGGGGAGGGGGTTTGGCTGTGTGCTGCAGTATAGTGACTTGGGAGGGGTTTTGGCTGTGTGCTGCAGCACTGTGACTGGGGAGGGGTTTTGGCTGTGTGCTGCAGTGTAGTGACTGGGGAGGGGTTTTGGCTGTGTGCTGCAGTGTAGTGACTGGGGAGGGGGTTTGGCTGTGTGCTGCAGTATAGTGACTTGGGAGGGGTTTTGGCTGTGTGCTGCAGCACTGTGACTGGGGAGGGGTTTTGGCTGTGTGCTGCAGTGTAGTGACTGGGGAGGGGTTTTGGCTGTGTGCTGCAGCACTGTGACCGGGGAGGGGTTTTGGCTGTGTGCTGCAGCACTGTGACTGGGGAGGGGTTTTGGCTGTGTGCTGCTGCACTGTGACCGGGGAGGGTTGAGGTGGGGAGGGGTTTTGGCTGTGTGCTGCTACACAGTGACCGGGGAGGGTTGAGGTGGGGAGGGGTTTTGGCTGTGTGCTGCTGCACTGTGACCGGGGAGGGTTGAGGTGGGGAGGCGTTTTGGCTGTGTGCTGCAGTGTAGTGACTGTGGGGGGGGGGGGGTTGGCTGTGTGCTGCAGTATAGTGACTGCAGGGGGTTTTGGCTGTGTGCTGCAGTGTAGTGACTGCAGGGGGTTTTGGCTGTGTGCTGTGCAGTATAGTGACTGCAGGGGGTTCTGGCTGTGTGCTGTGCAGTATAGTGACTGGGGAGGGGTTTTGGCTGTGTGCTGCAGTATAGTGACTGGGGAGGGGTTTTGGCTGTGTGCTGCAGTATAGTGACTGCAGGGGGTTTTGGCTGTGTGCTGCAGCACTGTGACTGGGGAGGGGTTTTGGCTGTGCGTTGCAGTGTAGTGACTGGGGGGGGTTTGGCTGTGTGCTGCAGTGTAGTGACTGGGGGGGGTTTGGCTGTGTGCTGCAGTGTAGTGACTGGGGAGGGGTTTTGGCTGTGTGCTGCAGTATAGTGACCGGGGAGGGGTTTTGGCTGTGTGCTGCAGTATAGTGACTGGGGAGGGGTTTTGGCTGTGTGCTGCAGTATAGTGACTGGGGAGGGGTTTTGGCTGTGTGCTGCAGTGTAGTGACTGGGGAGGGGTTTTGGCTGTGTGCTGCAGCGCTGTGACCGGGGAGGGGTTTTGGCTGTGTGCTGCAGTGTAGTGACTGGGGGGGGTTTGGCTGTGTGCTGCAGTATAGTGACTGGGGAGGGGTTTTGGCTGTGTGCTGCAGTGTAGTGACTGGGGAGGGGTTTTGGCTGTGTGCTGCAGTGTAGTGACTGGGGAGGGGTTTGGCTGTGTGCTGCAGCGCTGTGACCGGGGTGGGGTTTTGGCTGTGTGCTGCAGTGTAGTGACTGGGGAGGGGTTTGGCTGTGTGCTGCAGCGCTGTGACCGGGGAGGGGTTTTTGGCTGTGTGCTGCAGTATAGTGACTGCAGGGGGTTCTGGCTGTGTGCTGTGCAGTATAGTGACTGGGGAGGGGTTTTGGCTGTGTGCTGCAGTATAGTGACTGGGGAGGGGTTTTGGCTGTGTGCTGCAGTATAGTGACTGCAGGGGGTTTTGGCTGTGTGCTGCAGCACTGTGACTGGGGAGGGGTTTTGGCTGTGCGTTGCAGTGTAGTGACTGGGGGGGGGTTTGGCTGTGTGCTGCAGTGTAGTGACTGGGGGGGGGTTTGGCTGTGTGCTGCAGTGTAGTGACTGGGGAGGGGTTTTGGCTGTTGTGCTGCAGTATAGTGACCGGGGAGGGGTTTTGGCTGTGTGCTGCAGTATAGTGACTGGGGAGGGGTTTTGGCTGTGTGCTGCAGTATAGTGACTGGGGAGGGGTTTTGGCTGTGTGCTGCAGTGTAGTGACTGGGGAGGGGTTTTGGCTGTGTGCTGCAGCGCTGTGACCGGGGAGGGGTTTTGGCTGTGTGCTGCAGTGTAGTGACTGGGGGGGGGTTTGGCTGTGTGCTGCAGTATAGTGACTGGGGAGGGGTTTTGGCTGTGTGCTGCAGTGTAGTGACTGGGGAGGGGTTTTGGCTGTGTGCTGCAGTGTAGTGACTGGGGAGGGGTTTGGCTGTGTGCTGCAGCGCTGTGACCGGGGTGGGGTTTTGGCTGTGTGCTGCAGTGTAGTGACTGGGGAGGGGTTTGGCTGTGTGCTGCAGCGCTGTGACCGGGGTGGGGTTTTGGCTGTGTGCTGCAGTGTAGTGACTGGGGAGGGGTTTGGCTGTGTGCTGCAGCGCTGTGACCGGGGAGGGGTTTTGGCTGTGTGCTGCAGTATAGTGACTGGGGAGGGGTTTTGGCTGTGTGCTGCAGTGTAGTGACTGGGGAGGGGTTTTGGCTGTGTGCTGCAGCGCTGTGACCGGGGAGGGGTTTTGGCTGTGTGCTGCAGTGTAGTGACTGGGGGGGGGGTTTGGCTGTGTGCTGCAGTATAGTGACTGGGGAGGGGTTTTGGCTGTGTGCTGCAGTGTAGTGACTGGGGAGGGGTTTTGGCTGTGTGCTGCAGTGTAGTGACTGGGGAGGGGTTTTGGCTGTGTGCTGCAGCGCTGTGACTGGGGAGGGGTTTTGGCTGTGTGCTGCAGTGTAGTGACTGGGGAGGGGGTTTGGCTGTGTGCTGCAGTATAGTGACTTGGGAGGGGTTTTGGCTGTGTGCTGCAGCACTGTGACTGGGGAGGGGTTTTGGCTGTGTGCTGCAGTGTAGTGACTGGGGAGGGGTTTTGGCTGTGTGCTGCAGCACTGTGATCGGGGGGGGGGGTTTGGCTGTGTGCTGGAGTATAGTGACTGGGGGGGGTTTGGCTGTGTGCTGCAGTGTAGTGACTGGGGAGGGGTTTTGGCTGTGTGCTGCAGCGCTGTGACCGGGGAGGGGTTTTGGCTGTGTGCTGCAGTGTAGTGACTGGGGAGGGTTTGGCTGTGTGCTGCAGTGTAGTGACTGGGGGGGGGTTTGGCTGTGTGCTGCAGTGTAGTGACTGGGGAGGGGTTTTGGCTGTGTGCTGCAGTGTAGTGACTGGGGAGGGGTTTTGGCTGTGTGCTGCAGCGCTGTGACCGGGGTGGGGTTTTGGCTGTGTGCTGCAGTGTAGTGACTGGGGAGGGGTTTGGCTGTGTGTGCTGCAGCGCTGTGACCGGGGAGGGGTTTTGGCTGTGTGCTGCAGTATAGTGACTGGGGAGGGGTTTTGGCTGTGTGCTGCAGTGTAGTGACTGGGGAGGGGTTTTGGCTGTGTGCTGCAGCGCTGTGACCGGGGAGGGGTTTTGGCTGTGTGCTGCAGTGTAGTGACTGGGGGGGGGGTTTGGCTGTGTGCTGCAGTATAGTGACTGGGGAGGGGTTTTGGCTGTGTGCTACAGTGTAGTGACTGGGGAGGGGTTTTGGCTGTGTGCTGCAGTGTAGTGACTGGGGAGGGGTTTGGCTGTGTGCTGCAGCGCTGTGACCGGGGAGGGGTTTTGGCTGTGTGCTGCAGTATAGTGACCGGGGAGGGGTTTTGGCTGTGTGCTGCAGTGTAGTGACTGGGGAGGGGTTTTGGCTGTGTGCTGCAGCACTGTGACTGGGAGGGGTTTTGGCTGTGTGCTGCAGTGTAGTGACTGGGGAGGGGTTTTGGCTGTGTGCTGCAGTGTAGTGACTGGGAGGGGTTTTGGCTGTGTGCTGCAGTGTAGTGACTGGGAGGGGTTTTGGCTGTGTGCTGCAGTGTAGTGACTGGGGAGGGGTTTTGGCTGTGTGCTGCAGTGTAGTGACTGGGAGGGGTTTTGGCTGTGTGCTGCAGTGTAGTGACTGGGGAGGGGTTTTGGCTGTGTGCTGCAGCGCTGTGACCGGGGAGGGGTTTTGGCTGTGTGCTGCAGTGTAGTGACTGGGGAGGGGTTTTGGCTGTGTGCTGCAGTGTAGTGACTGGGAGGGGTTTTGGCTGTGTGCTGCAGTGTAGTGACTGGGGAGGGGTTTTGGCTGTGTGCTGCAGTGTAGTGACTGGGAGGGGTTTTGGCTGTGTGCTGCAGTGTAGTGACTGGGGAGGGGTTTTGGCTGTGTGCTGCAGCGCTGTGACCGGGGAGGGGTTTTGGCTGTGTGCTGCAGCGCTGTGACCGGGGAGGGGTTTTGGCTGTGTGCTGCAGTATAGTGACCGGGGAGGGGTTTTGGCTGTGTGCTGCAGTGTAGTGACTGGGGAGGGGTTTTGGCTGTGTGCTGCAGTGTAGTGACTGGGGAGGGGTTTTGGCTGTGTGCTGCAGTGTAGTGACTGGGAGGGGTTTTGGCTGTGTGCTGCAGTGTAGTGACTGGGAGGGGTTTTGGCTGTGTGCTGCAGTGTAGTGACTGGGAGGGGTTTTGGCTGTGTGCTGCAGTGTAGTGACTGGGGAGGGGTTTTGGCTGTGTGCAGCAGTGTAGTGACTGGGAGGGGTTTTGGCTGTGTGCAGCAGTGTAGTGACTGGGAGGGGTTTTGGCTGTGTGCTGCTGCACAGTGCCCAGGGAGGGTTGAGGTGGGGAGGAGTTTTGGCTGTGTGCTGCTGCACAGTGACCGGGGAGGGTTGAGGTGGGGAGGGGTTTTGGCTGTGTGCTGCAGTGTAGTGACTGGGGAGGGGTTTTGGCTGTGTGCTGCAGCACTGTGACCGGGGAGGGCCGTCCCAGACGCACAGTTGCAGCATTCTGCGCTCGCCGTGGCGCTCGGCTCTCCCTCTTTTCACCCTCCGCTCGTCTGTTTTCGCAGGTGGCCCCGGCTGACGGCTTCTCGGATCTGGCGATGCAAGTGATGAGTTCTCCCTCCAAGAATTACATCCTGTCCGTCATTTTGTTTGGAGTTTGCCTCTTGTTCTTTGGGGGTCTTCTCTGCGGGCGCATCACCAAGAGGGTAACACGAGAGATGAAGGACAGGTAGAGAAGACCCTCTTACACCCCTCAACAGCAGCTGTGAGGAGCCGGGGGTCCTGGGGCGGGGGGCTCTCATGCAGCTTGATCCCATCCTCCTCCTTCCCGCTCCTTCCAGTGCTGCTGATTCTGGAGGGAGAGATGGAAGCAACAGCGGGGTCCCCTCCCCCGAGCCTCCCGTCTCCCCGCTTCTCCATCTCCTCTGCCCACAACATGGCTACTTCCAGCGGAGACCGCCGGCCTCGTGTGACTGCACAGCCCCTTCTCTCCTAGTGCCGTGGTGCATTTTGTGGACTTTTTTTGTTTTTCCCCCTTTTTTGGGTGGGGGGTAGAGAGGGACTGGGATTGTTTTACCGCTCCGCCTCCTTTGTTGGAAGCCGTGCCTCAGCCACTTTGCATACCCCATCATGAGATATGGAAGGGATTTGGATCCGGAGCACTTTCAGAAGCCGCCTGAGCCCGGAGGTCTGCGGAGAGGGGCCGGTGCGCCCGGAGGTCTGCGGAGAGGGGCCGGTGCGCCCGGAGGTCTGCGGAGAGGGGCCGGTGCACCCGGAGGTCTGCGGAGAGGGGCTGGTGCGCCCGGCTCTCCTGCTGCCAAAACTGAACAGACTGCTCCCTCCTGCAGCCGACCTTTCCCCGTACCACCCACCTCCTCACAAGTATAAGTGACTCCAGCAGAAAGGAGGCCGCTGCGACTCCGGGGTCTCCACACTGCTCCCTCCAGACTGACACATTGCACCAGAAGCTCCGCTCTTCGCTGTGGCCCGGGTTGTGCCCTTCACTTGGCTTTGTCTTAATCTGACTTGTTTCTTCTCTCATTGTGATGTCTGATATTTATCGATTACTTTCTGGTTCTGCTCTCGGTGTTGTGCTGCTCTGTTCCCTTCTCCCACAGCCGCCATTACTAGCGACCTGGGCATCTGCGCTCCTTGGACGAAGCGCCGCCTGTGCTCCGTGTCCTCGTGTAGCCAAGCCTTGCAGCAGCTTCTGCTGGTGATTGCACTACTGTACCCGGCACTGGGCGCTCGCTGGGGGACGCTGCGCTCTGCACTGGGTGCTCGCTGGGGGACGCTGCGCTCTGCACTGGGCGCTCGCTGGGGGACGCTGCGCTCTGCACTGGGCGCTCGCTGGGGGACGCTGCGCTCTGCACTGGGCGCTCGCTGGGGGACGCTGCGCTCTGCACTGGGCGCTCGCTGGGGGACGCTGCGCTCTGCACTGGGCGCTCGCTGGGGGACGCTGCGCTCTGCACTGGGCGCTCGCTGGGGGACGCTGCGCTCTGCACTGGGCGCTCGCTGGGTGACGCTGCGCTCTGCACTGGGCGCTCGCTGGGTGACGCTGCGCTCTGCACTGGGCGCTCGCTGGGGGACGCTGCGCTCTGCGCTGGGCGCTCACTGGGGGGCGCTGCGCTCTGCGCTGGGCGCTCGCTGGGGGGAGTCGCTGCGCTCTGCCTACCTTGTCTTGGCACTAGGGAGGTTGCTTCGCTAAGCCTGCCTTATCCTGGCACTGGGAGAGGGGGCTAAGGTTGCTGTGCTCTGCCTGCCTCGTCCCGGCACTGGTTGGGTTGCTGCGCTCTGCCTGCCTGGTCCCGGCACTGGTTGGGTTGCTGCGCTCTGCCTGCCTCATCCCGGCAATGGTTGGGTTTCTGTGCTCTGCCTCCCTCGTCCCGGCACTGGTTGGGTTGCTGCGCTCTGCCTGTTTCGTCCCGACACTGATTGGGTTGCTGCGCTCTGCCTGTTTCGTCCCGGCACTGGTTGGGTTGCTGCGCTCTGCCTGTTTCATCCCGGCACTGGTTGGGTTGCTGCGCTCTGCCTGTTTCGTCCCGGCACTGGTTGGGTTGCTGCGCTCTGCCTGGTCCCGGCACTGGTTGGGTTGCTGCGCTCTGCCTCCTCGTCCCGGCACTGGTTGGGTTGCTGCGATCTGCCTCGTCCCGGCACTGGTTGGGTTGCTGCGCTCTGCCTGCCTGGTCCCGGGACTGGTTGGGTTGCTGCGATCTGCCTCGTCCCGGCACTGGTTGGGTTGCTGCGCTCTGCCTGCCTCGTCCCGGCACTGGTTGGGTTGCTGCGCACTGCCTGCCTCGTCCCGGCACTGGTTGGGTTGCTGCGCTCTGCCTGCCTCGTCCCGGCACTGGTTGGGTTGCTGCGCTCTGCCTGCCTCGTCCCGGCACTGGTTGGGTTGCTGCGCTCTGCCTGCCTCGTCCCGGCACTGGTTGGGTTGCTGCGCTCTGCCTGCCTGGTCCCGGCACTGGTTGGGTTGCTGCGCCCTGCCTGGTCCCGGCACTGGTTGGGTTGCTGCGCTCTGCCTCCTCGTCCCGGCACTGGTTGAGTTGCTGCGCTCTGCCTGCCTGGTCCCGGCACTGGTTGGGTTGCTGCGCTCTGCCTGCCTCGTCCCGGCACTGGTTGGGTTGCTGCGCTCTGCCTGCCTGGTCCCGGCACTGGTTGGGTTGCTGCGCTCTGCCTGCCTCGTCCCGGCACTGGTAGGAGTTGCTATGCTCTGCCTGCCTCGTCCCGGCACTGGTTGGGTTGCTGCGCTCTGCCTGCCTCGTCCCGGCACTGGTTGGGTTGCTGCGCTCTGCCTGCCTGGTACCAGCACTGGTTGGGTTGCTGCGCTCTGCCTGCCTCGTCCCGGCACTGGTTGGGTTGCTGCGCTCTGCCTGCCTCGTCCCGGCACTGGTTGGGTTGCTGCGCTCTGCCTGCCTCGTCCCGGCACTGGTTGGGTTGCTGCGCTCTGCCTGCCTCGTCCCGGCACTGGTTGGGTTGCTGCGCTCTGCCTGCCTCGTCCCGGCACTGGTTGGGTTGCTGCGCTCTGCCTGCCTCGTCCCGGCACTGGTTAAGTTGCTGCGCTCTGCCTGCCTCGTCCCGGCACTGGTTGGGTTGCTGCGCTCTGCCTGCCTCGTCCCGGCACTGGTTGGGTTGCTGCGCTCTGCCTGCCTGGTCCCGGCACTGGTTGGGTTGCTGCGCTCTGCCTGCCTGGTCCCGGCACTGGTTGGGTTGCTGCGCTCTGCCTCCTCGTCCCGGCACTGGTTGGGTTGCTGCGCTCTGCCTGCCTGGTCCCGGCACTGGTTGGGTTGCTGCGCTCTGCCTCCTCGTCCCGGCACTGGTTGGGTTGCTGCGCTCTGCCTCCTCGTCCCGGCACTGGTTGGGTTGCTGCGCTCTGCCTCCTCGTCCCGGCACTGGTTGGGTTGCTGCGCTCTGCCTGCCTGGTCCCGGCACTGGTTGGGTTGCTGCGCTCTGCCTGCCTCGTCCCGGCACTGATTGGGTTGCTGCGCTCTGCCTGCCTGGTCCCAGCACTGGTTGGGTTGCTGCGCTCTGCCTGCCTCGTCCATGGCTCTGTTATGTTCCAGCTGGGGTCCTTCTGGGCACAGCGCCCCCCATACACGATGTGAGCACAATGCCCCCGGTACTGGCGCAGCTGCTACACGTGGCTGTGGAGGAAGGGGCCGCTCGGTGGAGGTTCTGTGGCTACTGCCTGAATGTGACCCGCTTCAGGACTGACGGTTCTCGCAGCCGCGGCTTCACCGCGGGATCACAAGTGCTTTTTATTTCCTCTGCCGACATTAGAGCATTAACTTAACCCTTTGTCTTCCAGGATAGCCCTTGGTGTTTTGTTTTTTCTCCCCAGCTGCGCTCCCCTCTGCTCAGTGTCTCCTCTGCCGGGCGCTCCTCCGCCTCTGCCGGGCGCTCCTCCGCCTCTGCCGGGCGCTCCTCTGCCGGGCGCTCCTCCGCCTCTGCCGGGCGCTCCTCCGCCTCTGCCGGGCGCTCCTCCGCCTCTGCCGGGCGCTCCTAGGCCTGCTGTGGACCTGGATGTGGGTACAAGCTGCATGCCGGTGCACACTGCGGGCTGTATCGGGGACACGTCGTCCCCCGTCCCCCGCTGTGCTCCGGCGCCCCCCATCTCGGCCCGGTCACTAAATGTTTTCCTCTTCTCGCCAGCTACAGGAGACTGTTCCATTAACTGCACTCCAGACTTAGTCTCCAATCAAACCCCCTCCTCTCGCTCCCACCAGGACCCGGCGCCCCCGACTCCACCGCTGGCTTTACGCCCTCAGTCCTGTCCGGCCGTTCTGGTGGTGCCGCATACACTGGAGCGGAGCGCACCGCACAGAACGTGTCCTCTGTAAATGGTTGCCCGCTGTGTATAATGCCGTCATTCTGTTCATGCCGTGTCATTGAAATGTTACTGATGTTTAAGACAAAATGTGCATTTTTTTTCTGTACAGAAAATGGGAAGATTTAATAAAAAACAAAAATGCTACCTAGACGCATGTGCGGTCATGTGACGCGGGGGGATCGGGGAGGGTGGCAGGAGGAGGGCGGCGGGGGACAGAGGCGAAGTGGGGTGGACTGGGGAGAACAGCAGGGGGGAGGGCGGCAGGAGGGGAAGAGGGAGGGTGGCAGGGGGGCAGGGGCAAAGTGGGGTGGACTGGGGAGAACGGGGGGGCGGCAGCTAGGGCAAGTGGGATGGACTGGGGAGAACGGGGGGAGGATGGCAGGGGACGGGCGAAGTGGGGTGGACTGGGGAGAACAGCAGGGGGGAAGGCGGCGGGGAGAAGAGGGAGGGAGATGGGCGAAGTGGGGTGGACTGGGAGAAGAGCGGGGTAAGTGGGGTGGACTGGGGGAGAACAGCGGGGGGAGGGCGGCGGGGGAGAAGAGGGAGGGAGATGGGCGAAGTGGGGTGGACTGGGGAGAACGGGGGGGGAGGGCGGCAGGGGACAGGAGAGAAGTGGGGTGGACTGGGGAGAACAGCAAGGGGGAAGGCGGCGAGGGAGAAGAGGGAGGGAGACGGGCGAAGTGGGGTGGACTGGGGAGAAGAGTGGGGGGAGGGTGGCGGGAGGGGGGTAAGAGGGTAAGAGGTAGGGCGGCGGGGGGGAAGGGTAGTGGGGGGCAGGGGCAAAGTGGGTGGACTGGGGGGGAGGGCAGCGGGGGGGTGGGCGGCTGGGGACGGGAGAAGTGAGGTGGACGGGAAAACGGCAGGGGGGAAGGAGGAGGGTGGCGGGGGGAAAAGGGAGGGAGAAGGGCGAAGTGGGGTGGACTGGGGAGAACAGCGGTGGGGAGGGTGGCAGGGCGGGAAAGAGCGAGGGTGGCAGGGGGACAGGGGTGAAGTGGGGTGGACTGGGAGAACAGCAGGGGTGAGGGCGGCGGGAGGGGAAGAGGGAGGGCGGCAGGGGGGGAAGAGGGGGGTGGTAGGGGGACTGGGGCGAAGTGGGGGGACTGGGGAGAACAGCAGGGGGGAGGGCGGCGGGAGGGGAAGAGGGAGGGCGGCGGGGGGGGGGAGAGGGAGGGCGGCAGGGGGGGGAGAGGGGGGGTGGCAGGGGGACAGGGGTGAAGTGGGTGGACTGGGGAGAACGGGGGGAGGGCAGCAGGGGGAGGGTGGCAGGGGGGGAAGAGGGAGAGTGGTGGGGGGAAGGGTAGTGGGGGCAGGGGCAAAGTGGGTGGACTGGGGAGAACGGGGGGTGTGGGGGGGGCGGGAGGGGAAGAGGGAGGGCGGCAGGGGGGGGGGGGGAAGAGGGGGGTGGCAGGGGGACAGGGGCGAAGTGGGTGGACTGGGGAGAACAGCAGGGGGGAGGGCGGCGGGAGGGGAAGAGGGAGGGCGGCAGGGGGGGGGGGAGAGGGAGGGCGGCAGGGGGGGAGAGGGGGGCGGCAGGGGTGGGGAGAGGGGGGGTGGCAGGGGCGAAGTGGGTGGACTGGGGAGAACGGGGGGAGGGCAGTGGGGGGAAGGGGGAGGGCGGCAGAGGACAGGGGAGAAGGGTGGACTGGGGAGAACAGCAGGGGGGAAGGCGGCGGGGGGCAAGAGGGAGGGAGACGGGCAAAGTGGGGTGGACTGGGGAGAACAGCGGGGGGAAAGGAGAGAAGCGCGGGTGAAGGGGGAGGGTGGCAGGGGGGAAGAGGGAGAGGGGAGGGGGTAAGAGGGAGGGCGGTGAGGGGAAGGGTAGTGGGGGCAGGGGCAAAGTGGGTGGACTGGGGAGAATGGGGGGAGGGGGAGGGTAGCAGGGGGTGTGGGCGGCTGGGGATAGGAGAAGTGAGGTGGACTGGCGAAAACAGCAGGGAGGTGAGTGGCGGGATGGGAAGAGGGAGGGAGACGGGCAAAGTGGGGTGGACTGGGAAGAACAGCGGGGGGGTGGGCGGCTGGGGATGGGAGAAGTGAGGTGGACTGGCAAACAGCAGGGAGCAGGTTGGCGGGATGGGAAGAGGGAGGGCGGCGGGGGGAAGAGGGAGGGAGACGGGCGAAGTAGGGTGGACTGGGAAGAACAGCGGGGGGAAGGGGGAGGGTGGCAGTGGGACAGGGGCGAAGTGGGGTGAACTGGGGAGGGTGGCGTGAGGGGAAGAGGGAGGGCGGCGGGGGGACAGAGGCGAAGTGGGGTGGACTGGAGAGAACAGCAGGGGGGAGGGCGGCGGGAAGGAAAGGGGGGTGGCAGGGGGACAGGGGTGAAGTGGGGTGGACTGGGGAGAACGGGGGGAGAGGGCAGCGAGGGCAAGTGGGGTGGACTGGGGAGAACGGGGGAGGGCAGTGGGGGGGGAGGGAGGCAGGGAACGGGCGAAGTGGGGTGGACTGGGAGAACAAGGGGGAGGGCGGCAGGGGACAGGGGAGAAGTGGGGTGGACTGGGAGAACAGCAGGGGGGAAGGCGGGGGGGAAGAGGGAGGGAGACGGGTGAAGTGGGGTGGACTGGAGAGAACAGCGGGGGGAAAGGAGAGACGAGCAGGGGGAGGGTGGCAGGGGGGAAGAGGGAGGGCGGCAGGGGAGAAGTGGGGTGGACTGGGGAGAACAGCAGGGGGAAAGGCGGCGGGGGGAAGAGGGAGGGAGACGGGCGAAGTGGGGTGGACTGGAGAGAAGAGCGGGGGAAGGGGAGGGTGGCAGGGGGGAAGAGGGAGAGGTGCGGGGAAAGGGAGGGGGAAGGGTAGTGGGGGGCAGGGGCAGAGTGGGTGGACTGGGGAGAACGGGGGGGGGCGGCTGGGGACGGGAGAAGTGAGGTGGACAGGGGAAAACAGCAAGGGGGGAGGATGGTGGGAGGGAGATGGGCGAAGTGAGGTGGACTGGGGAGAACAGCGGGGGGAAGGGGGAGGGGGGAAGAGGGAGGGAGACGGGCGAGGTGAGGTGGACTGGGGAGAACAGCGGGGTGGGGAGAGGGGGGAGAGGGAGGGTGGCAGGGAGAAACAGCGTATGTGTGATGGAAGGATTAGATTGTAAGCTCTGGGGGATAACGAGAGCTGGAACGTACCGTGCCCACCACAGAATGGCCATTTATCAGGCAGGAGCCCCATACAGCTGTACTGGGGGGAGAGGCGGGGGCTGCCGGACTGCTCAGGGCTTCAGCCCATACAGTATGAGAAGACCTTATCTTTACACTTCCATAATAACGGACCAGATAGCGCCCCGCCGCGCTCCGAGTGTTGCCCGCCAGCCTGCAATGGCGCCACCTTCTGACTTGGATGACTTTACTGAATATTTTGGAGTTTGCATTGGGAGTGGCTGCTATCAGAGAGCAAAAGATTCTGGACAATTGAGCAGCTCTTGGACAGTAGACGTAATCTGCCGGAGTCTGATCCCAGGGATGGAGCTCGTCAGCACCAGGTCTCAGACGCTGCGCCTCCTTCACACATGGAGAGCCGGCGTCCTCTGGTGAATGCTCCGTAGCAGAGGACGGCGATCTCATTCCTTTTTAACCTCAGATTTCCCGGTGGGCGGGAGAAGCAGTGACTATGCATGAGCTTAATGAGCGGGAAGAAGAATGAGCGGCTGCAGGAGCAGTGACAGTCGCGCAGGTGACAGTCAGTATGAAGCACTAGCGTTATTTCTTCGGCGCTCCATTGGGAGACCCAGACGATTGGGTGTATAGCTACTGCCTCCGGAGGCCACACAAAGTATTACACTAAAAAGTGTAAGGCCCCTCCCCTTCTGGCTATACACCCCCAGTGGGATCACGGGCTGCTCAGTTTTCAAGCTTTGTGCGAAGGAGGTCAGACATCCACGCATAGCTCCACTGTTTTAGTCAGCAGCAGCTGCTGACTATGTCGGATGGAAGAAAAGAGGGCCCATACTAGGGCCCCCAGCATGCTCCCTTCTCACCCCACTTTTGTCGGCGGTGTTTGTTAAGGTTGAGGTACCCATTGCGGGTACGGAGGCTGGAGCCCACATGCTGTTTTCCTTCCCCATCCCCCTGAAGGGCTCTGGTGAAGTGGGATCTTACCGGCCTCCAGGCTCTGAGGCCGGGCTCCATCCACAGACCCGGAGATCCTGCTGGAATGGAGCGGAGTATCGTCAGGGACAGGCCCTGCAACGTTAAGGTACTCTGTGTCCCCGTACAGTCTATGCACAGACACACTCCAGCGTTGCTGGGTGTGTTAGTGCGCCGGGGACAGTAGCGCTGCGCGCTTGGGCTTTACTCACTGCAGCTTAGCTGAGTGAGTTTATGTGTCGGGAACTACCGCGCCGGCCGCTGCTGGAGCTGCGGCGCGGCTGAGACTTGTGGTGCGCCGGGGACTTTCGCGCTGCCGTGCTTTTACAACGGCAGCGCTTATAAATCTAGTCCCCGGCTTTTGCGGCCTAGTTACGTTTCGTTCCCGCCCCCAACCCTGCCAGTCAGGGAAGGGGCGAGACGCTGTACAATGATCAGCGCCGAGGGCTGGAGTCTTATTTACATACTCCAGCCCTCTCACTGGGCACAGTGGGACGCCAGTTTCCCGCTCTTGTCTGGGGCACGCCCACGGCCCGCCCCTCTTCACAGGACGCCGGCAGCCATTCCTGCAGGCAATCTAAGCTGGAGAACGGACACAGGCTCTGGGAGACCCAGCAAAGGGATTCTGGCGACCACTTACCCGCTTATGCGGGCGGTAAGCAGCACCTTGGTGCTGACCCCACTATTGCCACAGTGTTTTTTTGTGTACTTTATCCTTGTACTTATATTTGCAAGACCATACACAGACACACGCCAGCATTGCTGGGCGTGTTAGTGCGCCGAGGACAACAGCGCTGCGCGCTTGGACTATACTCACTGCAGCTTAGCTGAGTGAGTTTATCTGTGGGAAACTGCCGCGCTGGAGGCTGCGGCGCGGCTGAGACTTGTGGCTGTACGGTCGCTTCTTGGCGATATACCCCTAGATAGCTCTGAGGAGACAACAGCATGTCGTCAGCATAGAGCAAGGGGGCCAAGGCACAGGCTTTCTATGCTGTCTGTACCGCACGTGAGGCTGTTTTACCGGCAGGTTCCACTAACCCCTAATGGGTAGAGTCTCTGCTAGTGGTGGCCCAGAGAGGGCCACCTGTGAAACTGTCCAGAGGACAGAGTTTGCAGTTTTTTTTTGCTGATAAAATGTCTTGGACTATGAACAAAATTCTAGCAACTTTGCAGTCCAGGGCGGTGACTCAGACCAAGGGCATTGTTGAATCAAGGCTCCCCGGTCTCCCTCAGTTGGAACTAATCCGTGCTCCAAGGGGGTCCCATACATCACAGGCTGAAGGCTCTGACACGGACGACAGTCCCAGACAGCCTAAGCGAGCTCGCTGGGAGAGACCCTCGACTTCACACACTGGTCAGGGTCTCAGCGAGAGGATTCTCTGTATGATGAGGTAGCTGATCAGGTTTCTGATCTTGAGACCGCTTTCATTCTGGATGCTCCTAACGGGACGCCATGGTGAATGATCTCATAGCGCCCATCAATACACTGGTGGATATTTCTCCCTCAGCCCCTCCAGTGGAGGAGGCAGCTTCAGCAGGAGAAATTCCATTTCAGGTATCCCAAGCGTAAATTCAGTACTTTTTGGGCCTCTCTGACTCAGAGGAGCAGTCCAGAAACACTACGCTTATCCAGACAAGCTTTTCTCCGCCGCGCCATCCTCCATAGTTGCAGTGGAAGATGGGACTTCACTTAAAGATGCCATTGACAGACAGATGGACCTCTGGTTGAACTCTGTCTGTGAAGCTATCGGCGTGTCGTTTGCTCCGGCATTCGCAGCCGTATGGTCACTCCAAGCTATTTCAGCTGGTCTTGCGCAGATAGACACTGTCACACGTACATCTGTGCCGCAGGTGGCGTCCTTAACCTCGCATGCATTGCGACTTACGCTATTCATGCTGTCCTGGACTCTACGAGCCGTACGCCGGTGGCGTACGCCAACTCCGTGGTTTTGCGCAGACCCTTGGGGTTAAGGGAATGGAAGGCAGCTCCTGCTTCCAAAAACGGCTTAACCAGTTTGCCATTATCTGGTGACAGACTGTTGGCTGAGCGATTGGATGAAATCATTAAACAGGCCAAGGGTAAGGATTCTTCCTTACACCAGCCCAGATCAAACAAAACCCAAGGAAGGACAGTCCACGTTTCGGTCCTTTCCAGGCTCGGGCTGGTCCCAATTTTCCTAGTCCAAAAGGACTCAAAAGGCTCAGAGGGGCTCAGACTCCTGGCGGGCTCAATCACGCCCAAAGAAGGCAGCCGGAGGAACCGCTACCAAGGCGGTTTCCTCATGACTTTCAGCCCTCTCTCTCCGCATCCGCGGTCGGTGGCAGACTCTCCCGCTTTGGCGGCATTTAGCTGCCACAGGTCAAAGACCGGTGGGTGAGAGACATTTTGTCTCACGTGTACAGGATAGAGTTTTGTTCTCGTCCTCCGGCTCGATTCTTCAAAACTTCCCCACCTCTCGACCGAGCCGATGCTCTTCTGCAGGCAGAAGGAGTGATAATCCCTGTTCCTCTTCAGGAACAAGGTCACGGTTTTTACTCCAATCTGGTTGTGGTGCCAAAAAAGGACGGCTCTTCCGTTCCGTTCTAGACCTAAAACTGCTCAACAAGCATGTGAACGCCAGGCGGTTCCGGATGGAATCCCTCCGCTCCGTCATTGCCTCAAGGTCTCAAGGAGATTTCCTAGCATCAAGAGACATCAGGATGCTTATCTCCACGTGCCGATTGCTCCAGAGCACCAGCGTTTGCTGCGATTCGTTATAGAAGACGAGCATCTTCAGTTCGTAGACCTGCCCTTAGGTCTGGCGACAGCCCCACGGGTTTTCACCAAGGTCATGGCAGCAGTGGTAGCAGTCCTGCACTCTCAGGGTCACTCTGTGATCCCTTACTTGGACGATCTACTTGTCAAGGCACCCTCTCAAGAGGCATGCCAACGCAGCCTGAACGTTGCGCTGGAGACTCTCCAGAGTTTCGGGTGGATCATCAACTTTTCAAAGTTAAATCTGACACCGACCCAATCACTGACATATCTTGGCATAGAGTTTTATACTCTCTCAGCGATAGTGAAGCTTCCGCTGGACAAACAGCGTTCACTACAGACGGGGGTGCAGTCTCTCCTTCAAGGCCAGTCACACCCCTTAAGACGCCTCATGCACTTCCTAGCGAAGATGGTAGCAGCAATGGAGGCAGTCCCTTTCGCGCAGTTTCATCTGCGTCCACTTCAATGGGACATTCTCCGCCAAAGCGATGGGAAGTCGACGTCCCTAGACAGGAACGTCTCCCTTTCTCAGACGGTCAAGGACTCTCTTCAGTGGTGACTTCTTCCCACCTCATTGTCAAAAGGAAGGTCCTTCCTACCCCCATCCTGGACGGTGGTCACGACAGACGTGAGTCTGTCAGGGTGGAGAATAGTCTTTCTCCACCACAGGGCTCAGGGTACGTGGACTCAGCAGGAGTCCACCCTTCAGATCAATGTTCTGGAAATCTAAGCAGTGTATCTTGCCCTGCAAGCCTTCCAGCAGTGGCTGGAATGCAAACAGATCCGAGTTCAGTCGGACAACTCCACAGCGGTAGCATACATCAACCACCAAGGCAGAATACGCAGTCGGCAAGCCTCCCAAGAAGTCCGGCGGACTCTGATGTGGGTGGAAGACAGAGCATCCACCATATCCGCAGTTCACATCCCGGGCGTAGAAAACTGGGAAGCAGACTTCCTCAGTCGCCAGGGTATGGACGCAGGGGAATGGTCTCTGCACCCGGACGTGTTTCAGGAAATCTGGGGCCTTCGGGGGAGGCCGGACGTCGACCTAATGGCGTCTAGGCACAACACCAAGGTCACGAGTTTCATGGTGTGGTCTTACGATCAACGAGCTCTGGCGGCAGGCGCCTTAGTTCAGGATGGGTCGCAGTTCCAGCTACCCTATGTGTTTCCTCCTCTGGCACTGTTGCCCAGAGTGCTACGCAAGATCAGCTCCGATTGCCGCCGCGCCATCCTCGTCGCCCCAGACTGGCAGAGGAGGTCGTGGTACCCGGATCTGTGGCATCTCACGGTCGGCCAGCCGTGGGCACTACCAGACCGGCCAAACTTACTGTCCCAAGGGCCGTTTTCCATCTGAATCCTACGGCCCTGAACCTGACTGGGTGGCCATTGAGTCCTGGATCCTAGCGTCTTCAGGATTATCTCATGACGTCATTGCCACCATGTGACGGGCTAGGAAGCCGACGTCTGCCAAGATCTACCACTGGACGTGGAAGATATTCTTACCTTAGGGCTCTGCTCAGGGAGTGTCTCCCTGGCCATTTGCATTGCCTACTTTTCTTTCCTTCCTGCAATCTGGTTGGGAAACAGGTTTGTTGCTCGGCTCCCTTAAAGGACAAGTTCCAGCGCTGTCTGTATTCTTTCAGAAGCGCCTAGCACGACTTCCTCAGGTACGCACGTTCCTGCAGGGGGTTTGTCACATTGTCCCTCCGTACTGAGGCCGTTAGACCCATGGGATCTGAACAGGGTACTAATTGCTCTCCAGAAGCCGCCCTTCGAGCCTCTGAGGGATGTTTCACTTTCTCGACTTTCACAGAAAGTGGCCTTTCTGGTAGCGGTCACGTCTCTTCGGAGAGTGTCCGAGCTAGCAGCGCGGTCATCCAAAGCTCCGTTCCTGGTGTTTCACCAAGACAAGGTAGTGCTGCGCCCGATTCCGGAGTTTCTCCCTAAGGTGGTATCCCCTTTTCATCACAATCAGGATATCTCCTTACCTTCCTTTTGTCCTTATCCATTTCATCGATATGAAATGGATTTCCATTGTTGGATCTGGTGAAGAGCACTCAGAATCTACATTTCCCGCACGGCGCCCCTGCGCCGATCGGATGCACTCTTTGTCCTTGTCACTGGTCAGCGCAAGGGGTCGCAGGCTGCCAAATCCACCCTGGCTCGATGGATCAAGGAACCAATCCTTGAAGCCTAACGTTCTGCTGGGCTTCCGGTTCCATCAGGGCTGAAGGCCCATTCTACCAGAGCCGTGGGTGCGTCCTGGGCATTACGGCACCAGGCTACGGCTCAGCAGGTGTGCCAGGCGGCTACCTGGGCGAGTCTGCACACCTTCACCAAGCGTTATCAGGTGCATGCCTACGCTTAGGCGGATGCCAGCCTAAGTAGAAGAGTCCTGCAGGCGGCGGTTGCCTCCATGTAGGGAAGGGCTGTTTTTACAGTCCAAACTTGAGGTATTAATTTACCCACCCAGGGACTGCTTTTGGACGTCCCAATCGTCTGGGTCTCCCAATGGAGCGCCGAAGAAGAAGGGAATTTTGTTACTTACCGTAAATTCCTTTTCTTCTAGCTCCAATTGGGAGACCCAGCACCCGCCCTGTTGTCCTTCGGGATTTTTGGTTTGTTCGGGTACACATGTTGTTCATGTTGAATGGTTTCAGTTCTCCGATGTTCCTTCGGATTGAATTTGTTTAACCAGTTATTGGCTTTCCTCCTTCTTGCTTTTGCACTAAAACTGAGCAGCCCGTGATCCCACGGGGGGTGTATAGGCAGAAGGGGAGGGGCCTTACACTTTTTAGTGTAATACTTTGTGTGGCCTCCGGAGGCAGTAGCTATACACCCAATCGTCTGGGTCTCCCAATTGGAGCTAGAAGAAAAGGAATTTACGGTAAGTAACAAAATTCCCTTCTTTTCTCTAGTTTTCCATATATATATATATATATATATATATATATATATATATATATATATATATATATATATATATATATATATATATATATATATAATAAACACACACACACACACACACACACACACACACACACAGTGTCCGCCCCCGCAGCTGCCTTTGAACCCGCAGGGCTCGGATTTCACAGTCCGCTCCACCCATCACTATCTTTTCACAAAAAACCATCAAATTCAGAATTAACAAACACCAAAAAACGTGCAAAACCGCCCACATCACTACGAGGGGTATTACAGCTCCAGGGTCTGGGACAAGGGGCAGTTTTGGTTGCAGTTAAAATTGCAGCATGCGCATATACCCTTCATCATCACATTCTGCCTCTTCCTTTTACCTCTCCGCCTCCTTTTATTTTTTTCCCCTCCTTCTCTTCCTCCACCTTCTCTCCTCCACCTTACTCCCGTCGTCTCCTCTTTTACCCCGCCTCCTCTTCCCCCTCCTCCTCCTCCTTCACCCCCTCCAACGCCTTTTCTTCCTTTTTTCCTCATTTCCTTTTCTTCTTCCCCCTCTTTTCCTTTTTTCTCTTCTGCTTTTCCTCCTCTTAATTTTCCTCTCTTCATCCTCCACTTCATCCTTTTTCCTCCACCCTCCCTCTTTATTTTTCTCCTCTTATCTCCACCTTCCCTCCTTTCTTCTCCGTTCTCCTCCGCCTCCTTTACCCTCTCCTCCGCCTTCTCTTCCTTTTCCCTCTTCCTCCCCTCCTTTTCACTTTTTTTTTCTCTGCCTTCCCTCCTCTTTTTCCCTCCATCTCCTTTTTTCCCACCTCCTTTTCCTCCACCTTCTTCCTCCTCCCCTTTTCCTAATCGGCCACCTTTTTTCCCTTCTCTGCCGCCTCCTCTTTTTCCCTTTTCTCTCCTCTTCGTCTTTTCCACTCCTTTTCCCTCCTTTTTTTTCCCCCCACCTCCTCTGCCTTCTTTCCTCCTTTTCCCTCTTCTCCTCTTCGTTCTCCGCCTCCTATCCATCTTCTTTTTCCCCTTTCCTCTCTTCCTCCGTCTCCTTTTCCCCTTTCCTCTCTTCCTCACTTCTCCTCCTACGCCTTCCCTTTTCCTCTCCGCTTTCCCTCCTTCTCCCTCTCCTCCTCTTTTCCTCATTTTCCCTCCTCTTCGTCCTCCTTTTTTCCACCTCCTTAGCCTTCCCTCCTATTCCCTCACCTCTTTTCCTGCTCATTTTCCCAAAGCTCCTCCTTTTTTTTTCCGCCACCTTCCCTCCTCCATTTTCTTCCTTTTCCGCCGCCTTCCCTCCTCCTTTTTTCCTCCTCTTTTCTCTTATTTTCCTCCTGCTTTCTCCTCCTCCTCCTTTTCGCCCTCTCTTCCCCTTTCCTATTATTTTCTTTCTTTTACTCCTCCTCCTCCGCCTTTTTACTCCTCCTCCGCCTTCTCCCCTCTTCTCTTCCCTTTTCCTCTTATTTTTCTCTTTTCCTCCTCCACCTTCTCCCCACCTCCTTTCCCCTTCTTATTTTACTCTTGCTTTCTCCTCCTCTCTTCCCATTTCCTCCTCTTTTCCTCTTATTTTCCTCCTTTTTTCTCCTTTCCTCCTCCACCCTTTTCCTCCTCCACCTCCTCTCTTCAGTTTCCTTTTCTTATTTCTTCGGCGCTCCATTGGGAGACCCAGACGATTGGGTGTATAGCTACTGCCTCCGGAGGCCACACAAAGTATTACACTAAAAAGTGTAAGGCCCCTCCCCTTCTGCATATACACCCCCCCGTGGGATCATGGGCTGCTCAGTTTTTTGCTTTGTGCGAAGGAGGTCAGACATCCACGCATAGCTCCACTGTTTAGTCAGCAGCAGCTGCTGACTATGTCGGATGGAAGAAAAGAGGGCCCATACTAGGGCCCCCAGCATGCTCCCTTCTCACCCCACTTTCTGTCGGCGGTGTTTGTTAAGGTTGAGGTACCCATTGTGGGTACGGAGGCTGGAGCCCACATGCTGCTTTCCTTCCCCATCCCCCGGAGGGCTCTGGGTGAAGTGGGATCTTACCGGCCTCCAGGCTCTGAGGCCGGGCTCCATCCACAGACCCGGAGATCCTGCTGGAATGGAGCTGAGTATCGTCAGGGACAAGGCCCTGCAACGTTAAGGTACTCTGTGTCCCCGTACAGACCACGCACACACACACACCAGCATGCTGGGTGTGTTAGTGCGCCGGGGACAACAGCGCTGCGCGCTTGGGGCTATACTCACTGCAGCTTAGCTGAGTGAGTTAATGTGTGGGAAACTGCCGCGCCGGCCGCTGCTAGAGAAGCGGCGCGGCTGAGACTTGTGGTGCGCCGGGGACTTCCGCGCTGACCGTGCTTTTACGACGGCAGCGCTTATAACTCGAGTCCCCGGCTTTTGCGGCCTACTTTCGTTTCCTTCCCGCCCCCGGGCCTGCCAGTCAGGGAAGGGGCGAGACGCTGTACAATGGTCAGCGCCGAGGGCTGGAGTCTTATTTACATACTCCAGCCCTCTCACTGGGCACAGGGGATGCTGCAGCTTCCCGCTCTTTGTCTGGGGCACGCCCACGGCCCGCCCCTCTTCACAGGACGTGGGCTATACTCACTGCAGCTTAGCTGAGTGAGTTAATGTGTGTGAAACTGCCGCGCCGGCCGCTGCTAGAGCTGCGGCGCGGCTGAGACTTGTGGTGCGCCGGGGACTTCCGCGCTGGCCGTGCATATATGACGGCCGCGCTTATTACTCGAGTCCCCGGCTTTTGCGGCCTAGTTTCGTTCCTTCCCGCCCCCAGCCCTGCCAGTCAGGGAAGGGGCGAGACGCTGTACAATGGTCAGCGCCGAGGGCTGGAGTCTTATTTACATACTCCAGCCCTCTCACTGGGCACAGTGGGACGCCAGTTTCCCGCACTTGGTCTGGGGCACGCCCACGGCCTGCCCCTCTTCACAGGACGCCGGCAGCCATTCCTGCACGCAGTCTAAGCTGGAGAACGGACACGGGCTCTGGGAAACCCAGTCAAGGGATTCTGGCGACCACACACCCGCTTAAGCGGGCGGTAAGCAGCACCTTGGTGCTGACCCCACTAGTGCCACAGTGTTTTGTGTACTTTATGCTTGTACCTATATTTGCACTGTACGGTCGCTTCTTGGCTATATACCCCTAGATTGCTCTGAGGAGACAACAGCATGTCGTCCGCAAAAAGCAAGGGTGCCAAGGCACAGGCTTTCTATGCTGCCTGTACCGCATGTGAGGCTGTTTTACCAGCAGGTTCCAATAACCCCCATTGAGTAGGGTTTCTGCTAGTGGTGGCCCAGAGAGAGCCACCTGTGAAAATGTCCAGAGGACAGAGTTTGCAGTTTTTTGCTGATAACATGTCTGGGACTATGACCAAAAAAGTCTAGCAACTTTGCAGTCCAGGCCGGTGACTCAGACATGGGCACTGGTGAATCAATGCTCCCCGGTCTCCCTCAGTTGGAATAATCCGTGCTCCAAGGGGGTCCCATGCATCCCAGGCTGAAGGCTCTGACACGGACGACAGTCCCAGACAGCCTAAGGAGCTCGCTGGGAGAGACCCTCGACTTCACACACTGGTCAGGGTCTCAGCGAGAGGATTCTCTGTATGATGAGGCAGAGGTAGCTGATCAGGATTCTGACCCTGAGACCGCTTTCAATCTGGATGCTCCTAATGGGGACGCCATGGTGAATGATCTCATAGCGTCCATCAATAGACTGGTGGATATTTCTCCCTCAGCCCCTCCAGTGGAGGAGTCAGCTTCGCAGCAGGAGAAATTCCATTTCAAGTATCCCAAGCGTAACTTCAGTACTTTTTTGGGCCACTCTGACTTCAGAGAAGCAGTCCAGAAACACCACGCTTATCCAGACAAGCGTTTCTCCAAACGTCTTAAGGATACACGTTACCCTTTCCCCCTGACGTGGTCAAGCGCTGGACCCAGTGTCCAAAGGTGGATCCCCCAATCTCCGAAGATGGGACTTCACTTAAAGATGCCATTGACAGACAGATGGACCTTTGGTTGAAATCTGTCTATGAAGCTATCGGCGTGTCGGTTGCTCCGGCATTCGCAGCCGTATGGGCACTCCTAGCTTTTTCAGCTGGTCTTGCGCAGGTGGACACTGTCACATGTACATCTGTGCCGCAGGTGGCGTCCTTAACCGCGCAATGTCTGCATTGCGGCTTACGCTATTAATGCTGTCCTGGACTCTACGAGCCGTGCGTCAGTGGCGTCCGCCACGTCCGTGTTTTTACGCAGAGCCTTATGGTTAAGGGAATGGCAGGCAGACTCTGCTTCCGAAAAGTGCTTAACCAGGTTGCCATTGTCTGGTGACTAACTGTTTGGTGAGCGATTGGGGTCGAGGTTTCGGTCCTTCTCAGGCTCGGGCAGGTCCCAATTTTCCTCGTCCACAAGGACTCAACAGGCTCAGAGGGGCTCAGATTCCTGGCGGGCTAAATCACACCCAAGGAAGGCAGCCGGAGGAACCGCTACCAAGGCGGTTTCCTCATGACTTTCAGCCCTCTCTCTCTCCGCATCCGCGGTCGGTGGCAGACTCTCCCGCTTTGGCGACATTTAGATGCCACAGGTTAAGGGCCGGTGGGTGAGAGACATTTTGTCTCATGTGTACAGGATAGAGTTCTGTTCTCGTCCTCCGGCTTGATTCTTCAGAACTTTTTTATAACCAAAACTACCATATACTGATAGGAGTAATTGTAGCACAAACCAAAAGAAAAAACTCCTAAAAACAGTTATTTATTTAGATCAATGTTAAAAGATTATAGGTATAAGCCACTGCTTATCTAAAATAACTACAGTGATATATTACAGTGAGTGTAATAGGGTGATAGACTTAATTGGTGGGGACAGTGCAAATGGTTTCCTGTTCCCAAGGTAGGGGCAACATTAGTAGTTGCACTAGTTTTTATTCAGATACAATAATACGTGGTTAAGGGGATGACCTATCTCTCCCTCCCTTACTCCTACCTACCAGCGGAGGTGTACCATAAATTATTGGGTACCCCCCGCTCCACGTCGTCTCTCCCTAATATCTCCCTTCAAGCCAGTCGCTAAGACCCGGGAGACCCACCACCAAAGAAATATGTGCAATTAGTCACAGTACTCAAGGATAAATAGATATTAAAAACTTTTTTCTAGATATTAGATGAATCTCAGATCAAAAAGGAGATTTTATATATATACATGGATATGAAATCCCAGCAAGAATTAGCTTATCTGCCGAGATCATCCAATGTAAATCCCAAACTTAGTTTATCTGTACATATGGATATAAAGTCCCAGCAGGGAATGACTTATCTGCCGAGACCATCCAGTATTCTATCCCGACGCGTTTCCCCCCTATATTTTTTCTAGGGGTTCATCAGGGGACTGATCCGGATTAAATCTCTTATATCTTAATAACTGGTAGTCGCATCAACAGTGTGGCATCAATCATCATAGAGGCATCATCATGACACGCTGGCTGATACCACGGGACCTGCGGGACAGTAGAAGCGGCGTTCCCCTATTGACTGAGTGCCCCATTATGGGCGATTGATGCCATGTGGCTTTTGTGACTGACATTCTTTTAGTTACAAGTTGTCGTTATGGGACCTGCAGATTACTGAGAGCAGTGTCCCAGGACGGAGTGAATGCCTCTATGATGATTGATGCCACACTGTTGATGCGACTACCAGTTATTAAGATATAAGAGATTTAATCCGGATCAGTCCCCTGATGAACCCTGAGAGACGACGTGGAGCGGGGGGTACCCAATAATTTATGGTACACCTCCGCTGGTAGGTAGGAGTAAGGGAGGGAGAGATAGGTCATCCCCTTAACCACGTATTATTGTATCTGAATAAAAACTAGTGCAACTACTAATGTTGCCCCTACCTTGGGAACAGGAAACCATTTGCACTGTCCCCACCAATTAAGTCTATCACCCTATTACACTCACTGTAATATATCACTGTAGTTATTTTAGATAAGCAGTGGCTTATACCTATAATCTTTTAACATTGATCTAAATAAATAACTGTTTTTAGGAGTTTTTTCTTTTGGTTTGTTCTTCAGAACTTTCCCACCTCCCGACCGAGCCGATGCTCTTCTGCAGGCAGAAGGAGTGGTAACCCCGGTTCCTCTTCAGGAACAAGATCACGGTTTTTACTCCAATCTGGTTGTGGTGCCATAAAAGGACGGCTCTTTCCGTTCCGTTCTGGACCTAAACCTGCTCAACAAGCACGTGAAAACCAGGCGGTTCCGGATGGAATCCCTCCGCTCCGTCATTGCCTCAATGTCTCAAGGAGATTTCCTAGCGTCAATAGACATCAGGATGCTTATCTCCAAGTGCCGATTGCCCCAGAGCACCAGCGTTTGCTACGATTCGTTATTGAAGACGAGCATCTTCAGTTCGTAGCCCTGCCCTTCGGTCTGGCGACAGCCCCACGGGTTTTCATCAAGTTCATGGCAGCAGTGGTAGCAGTCCTGCACTCTCAGGGTCACTCTGTGATCCCTTACTTGGACGATCTACTTGTCAGGCACCCTCTCAAGAGGCATGCCAACACAGCCTGAACGTTGCGCTGGAGACTTTCCAGAGTTTCGGGCGGATCATCAACTGTTCAGAGTTAAATCTGACACCAACCCAATCGCTGACAGATCTTGGCATGGAGTTTCACACTCTCTCAGCGATAGTGAAGCTTCCGCTGGACAAACAGCGTTCACTACAGACGGGGTGCAGTCTCTCCTTCAAGGCCAGTCACACCCCTTAAGACGCCTCATGCAGAGGCAGTCCCTTTCGCGCAGGTTCATCTGCGTTCACTTCAATGGGACATTCTCCGCCAATGGGATGGGAAGTCGACGTCCCTAGACAGGAACGTCTCCCTTTCTCAGACGGTCAAGGACTCTCTTCAGAGGAGTCCATCCTTCAGATCAATGTTCTGGAAATCTGGGCAGGTATCTTGCCCTGCAAGCCTTCCAGCAGTGGCTGGAAGGCAGACAGATCTGAATTCAGTCGGACAACTCCACAGCGGTGGCATACACCAACCACCAAGGCGGAACACGCAGTCGGCAAGCCTCCCAGGAAGTCCGGCGGATTCTGATGTGGGTGGAAGACAGAGCATCCACCATATCCGCAGTTCACATCCCGGGCGTAGAAAACTAGGAAGCAGACTTCCTCAGTCGCCAGGGCATGGACGCAGGGGAATGGTTTCTGCACTCGGACGTGTTTCAGGAAATCTGTAGCCGCTGGGGGGTGCCGGACGTCGACTTAATGGCGTCTCGGCACATCAACAAGGTCCCGATTTTCATGGCGCGGTCTCACGATCAAAGAGCTCTGGCGGCAGGCGCCTTAGTTCAGGATTGGTCGCAGTTCCAGCTGCCCTATGTGTTTCCCCCTCTGGCACTGTTGCCCAGAGTGCTACGCAAGATCAGCTCCGATTGCCGCCGCGCCATCCTCGTCGCCCCAGACTGGCCGAGGAGGTCGTGGTACCCGCATCTGTGGCATCTCACGGTCGGCCAACTGTGGGCACTACCAGACCGGCCAGACTTACTGTCCCAAGGGCCGTTTTTCCATCTGAATTCTACGGCCCTGAACCTGACTGTGTGGCCATTGAGTCCTGGATCCTAGCGTCTTAAGGATTATCTCAAGACGTCATTGCCACCATGAGACGGGCTAGGAAGCCGACGTCTGCCAAGATCTACCACAAGACGTGGAAGATATTCTTCTCTTAGCGCTCTGCTCAGGGAGTATCTCCCTGGGCATTTGCATTGCCTACTTTTCCTTCCTTCCTGCAATCTGGTTTGGGAAAAGGTTTGTCGCTCGGCTCCTTTAACGGACAAGTCCCAGCACTGTCTGTATTCTTTCAGAAGCGCCTAGTACGACTTCCTCAGGTACGCACGTTCCTGCAGGGGGTTTGTCACATTGTCCCTCCGTACAAGAGGCCGTTAGACCCATGGGATCTGAACAGGGTACTAATTGCTCTCCAGGAGCCGCCCTTCGAGCCTCTGAGGGATGTTTCACTTTCTCGACTTTCACAGAAAGTGGCCTTTCTGGTAGCGGTCACGTCTCTTCAGAGAGTGTCCGAGCTAGCAGCGCAGTCATCCAAAGCTCCCTTCCTGGTGTTCCACCAAGACAAGGTAGTGCTGCGCCTGATTCCGGAGTTTCTCCCTAAGGTGGTGTCACAAACCACCGGGGGGGTCACTCAGAAATCCCCCGCGCTGGCTACCAGTACGTCACAATCGGGGGGTAACAAGTGGGGGTCACCCCTCCTTTATACCTCCCGACCGACAGACAGAGCACGTGACGCGCTCTCTAGCGCCCCTCTTATAGTCAGGCCAATTATGGAATTGCCCGACCATAAGCAAGGAGGCCGCTATACTACTTATGCCGATTATTGAAGGGTCCCCGGTGAGAGTAAGGTATATATTCCCCCGACCTCCGCGGGCGGAATATATAAAATCTCCCCGAATCTCACTGGCCTCCCCACCATAATCCTTGGCACAATTCGCTGCCACCAACCGATTTACGGTAACTATTAGCCGAACACACAGACGTGGGATTCAAGATCGAGATAACAGAACAGCCCAAGATTAATTATATAATTTAATCAGCCTAAAGCACACTAGAAACTACAATATATACAATAGGGAATCTACAGAATATACATATGTCAGAGTACAGTTACAGTCAAAGCATGGGTTACAAACAGGCATACACAGTTCCAGCAGTTACCTTGTTGCGTCTGGCCACAGGGGGGCGCTGTACCCAGGTTTCTAGGATCCTTCCCACAGATGTTTCCTACACGTGCCCCCAGCGAAAAGAACCCTGGAAAATGGCCGAAGTAGGGTTATCAACCTGGCCAGATCCAGGTCCCCTCCTACCTTATTGACCTCACAGGGAAGCACTGCTCCACCCCTGGCTTGAGTTATGGACAATCCACAACATGGAATATGGCCATAACTTTGCCTGGGAGCGTCGTAGGCGGACGCCAATGCTCTCATTGTGACAGTTATGAATTTAGCTACAGAACGAGGGGACTCATGACCTGTCTGCCAGTTCCCCATTGGCTGATATCACGCCTGGGGCATTTCCCAATGTCCTGCTCCCATAAAAAGGGTGTGCCGGCATCGTCCGCATGCGGAGACACCATTTTTATGGTTGCCATATTTATCGGAAATATGGCTTGCGAGATATGAACCATTTTTTACTGGAGTCGTTCTGTCTGCTAGTTCCATAGCCTTGCTAATGAGATACAACTCTTGTTACAGGGTGACGGCAGGGAGTCATCCTGTGTCCATTGTTCCCACACCACCTCATCTCCATATCACAGGACATGGCCATGGAGGTGTAAGTGGAACACTGAGAACAAGAAGGGAGGGGGGCACTGCCAGGGAGTGATGAGGGATTATGACTGGAGTCATAATTCATCTTCATATCCCGGGATTTGCCTCACACCTCCCCCCTTTTGAGGGCGCTAGGGGGCAGCACACTCCGGTGTTCCCCCGTGCGCCCGTCCGCGACCTCTCCTTGTCGGGACAGCCCGTCTGCGTTACCGTGGTCACGGCCCCTTTTGTGGCGAATGGTGAAGTTGTATTGCTGGAGCGCAAGGCTCCATCGCAACAATCGCCCATTCGTCCCAGAGACGGTGTGCAACCAGCTGAGGGGATTGTGGTCCGTCTCCACGATGAAGTGGCGCCCGTATAGATAGGGTTGCAGACGCTGCAGGGCCCACACTATGGCCAGGCACTCCTCCATCGTGGAATAGGCAACTTCCCTTGGTAACAGCTTCCTGCTCAGGTACAAGACTGGGTGCTCTTGGCTCGCAGAGTCCACCTGGCTGAGCACCGCACCGAGGCCGAAGTCACTGGCGTCGGTCTGTACTACAAACGGCCGCGTGAAGTCGGCTGCCTGTAGCACGGGCGGGCTGGACAGGGCGTCCTTTAGGGCCCGGAAGGCTGTCTCGCAGTCCATTGTCCAATCGACTGCAGAGGGCAGCTTCTTCTTGGTGAGGTCCGTCAAGGGCTTTGCCAGGCTACTATAGCATGGAACAAACCTCCTATAGTACCCAGCGGTCCCCAAGAAGGACATCACCTGCTTCTTGGTCCTGGGGGTGGGCCAGGATGCGATGGCTTCCACTTTCTCAGGCTCGGGCTTCAGTGTTCTCCCACCTACCCGGTGACCGAGGTACTGGACCTCGCTCATGGCCAGCTGACACTTTCCCGGCTTGATGGTCAAACCTGCCCGGTGGATCCGCCTGAGCACCTGTGCTAGATGCTCTAGGTGGTCCTCCCAGGTGGGACTGACGACGGCAATGTCATCCAGGTACGCGGCCGCGTACCCTTCAAGTCCCTTGAGCAGGGTGTTGACCATCCGCTGGAAAGTGGCAGGGGCATTCCTCATCCCGAATGGCATCACCGTGGACTCGTACAGTCCAAATGGGGTAATAAAGGCAGAGCGTTCCCTGGCCTTGCGAGTCAGGGGGATCTGCCAATATCCCCGGCTCAGATCCATGATGGTCAGGTACTGAGCCCCGGCCAACTGATCGAGCAGGTCATCGATGCGTGGCATTGGGTACGCATCGGCGACCGTGACCGCATTGAGCCCCCTGTAGTCCACGCAGAACCGAGTGGTTCGGTCCTTCTTAGGGACGAGGACTACAGGCGAGGCCCAAGCGCTGTTGGATGCCTGGATCACCCCCAGCTTCAGCATCTCGTCAATCTCCTGGCGCATGTGTTGCTGCACCTCCAGGGAGACCCGATATGCTGAACGCCGGATCGGGGGATGATCCCCAGTGTCCACGTGATGGACAGCCAAGTCAGTCCTTCCGGGCTGGTTGGTAAACAACCCCCGGAAGGGGAGGAGGGTGGCCCACAGCTGGGACCGTTGGTCTTCCAAGAGCTGGTGGCCAACCTCCACATCCTCAATGGATCCGCCTGCCCTAACCTGGGCTAGCATATCCAAGAGGGTTTCCGCTTCTCCCTCCTCGGGCAGGTTGCACACGGGGAGCGCACATGCCTCCCGCTCATGATGTGCCTTCATCATGTTCACATGGAAGGGCTTCCGCCTTCCACGGGCAGGGTCCAGGGTGACCAGGTACGTCACAGGGTTGAGCTGCTGGTACACGAGGTATGGGCCTTCCCAGGCTGCCTGAAGCTTGTCCTGTGGTACGGGGACCAGTACCCACACCTTTTGACCCACTTGGTAGGTCCTCTCACAAGCGTTCTGGTCGTACCTCTCTTCCCCTCCTCTCTTCCCCTCCTCTCTTCCCCTGCTCTCTTCCCCTTCCCTCCTGCCTCCTCGCCCTCTCTTCCCCTTCCTCCTGCCTTCTCTCTTCCCCTTCCCTCCTGCCTCCTCTCTTCCCCTTCTCTCCTGCCTCCTCTCTTCCCCTTCCCTTCTCTCTTCCCCTTCTCTCCTGCCTTCTCTCTTCCCCTTCTCTCCTGCCTTCTCTCTTCCCTTCCCTCCTGCCTCCTCTCTTCCCCTCCTCTCTTCTCTCTTCCCCTTCCCTCCTGCCTCCTCTCTTCCCCTTCCCTCCTGCCTCCTCTCCCCTGCTCTCTTCTCTCTTCCCCTTCCCTCCTCTCTTCCCCTTCTCTCTTCCCCTTCCCTCCTGCCTCTTCTCTTCCCCTTCCCTCCTGCCTCTTCTCTTCCCCTTCCCTCCTGCCTCCTCTCTTCCCCTTCCCTCCTGCCTCCTCTCTTCCCCTTCTCTCCTGCCTCTTCTCTTCCCCTTCTCTCCTGCCTTCTCTCTTCCCCTCCTCTCTTCTCTCTTCCCCTTCCCTCCTGCCTCCTCTCTTCCCTTCCCTCCTGCCTTCTCTCTTCCCCTTCCCTCCTGCCTTCCCTCCTGCCTCCTCTCTTCCCCTTCCCTCCTGCCTCCTCTCCCCTGCTCTCTTCTCTCTTCCCCTTCCCTCCTGCCTTCCCTCCTGCCTCCTCTCTTCCCCTTCCCTCCTGCCTTCTCTCTTCCCCTTCTCTCCTGCCTTCTCTCTTCCCCTTCTCTCCTGCCTCTTCTCTTCGCCTCCTCTCTTCCCCTCCTCTCTTCCCCTTCCCTCCTGCCTTCTCTCTTCCCCTTCCCTCCTGCCTCCTCTCTTCCCCTTCCCTCCTGCCTTCTCTCTTCCCCTTCTCTCCTGCCTTCTCTCTTCCCCTTCTCTCCTGCCTCTTCTCTTCGCCTCCTCTCTTCCCCTCCTCTCTTCCCCTTCCCTCCTGCCTTCTCTCTTCCCCTTCCCTCCTGCCTTCTCTCTTCCCCTTCTCTCTTCCCCTTCTCTCCTGCCTCCTCTCTTCCCCTTCCCTCCTGCCTTCTCTCTTCCCCTCCTCTCTTCCCCTCCTCTCTTCCCCTTCCCTCCTGCCTCCTCTCTTCCCCTTCCCTCCTGCCTTCCCTCCTGCCTTCTCTCTTCCCCTCCTCTCTTCCCCTTCCCTCCTGCCTCCTCTCTTCCCCTTCTCTCCTGCCTCTTCTCTTCCCCTTCTCTCCTGCCTTCTCTCTTCCCCTTCTCTCCTGCCTCTTCTCCTCCTCTCTTCCCCTCCTCTCTTCCCCTTCCCTCCTGCCTTCTCTCTTCCCCTCCTCTCTTCCCCTTCCCTCCTGCCTTCTCTCTTCCCCTTCTCTCTTCCCCTTCTCTCCTGCCTCCTCTCTTCCCTTCCCTCCTGCCTCCTCTCTTCCCCTTCCCTCCTGCCTCCTCTCTTCCCCTTCCCTCCTGCCTTCTCTCTTCCCCTCCTCTCTTCCCTTCCCTCCTGCCTTCTCTCTTCCCCTCCTCTCTTCCCCTTCCCTCCTGCCTTCCCTCCTGCCTCCTCTCTTCCCCTTCTCTCCTGCCTCCTCTCTTTTCCTTCTCTCCTGCCTCTTCTCTTCGCCTTCCCTCCTGCCTGCTCTCTTCTCTCTTCCTCTTCCCCTTCCCTCCTGCCTCCTCTCTTCCCCTCCTCTCTTCTCTCTTCCCCTTCCCTCCTGCCTCCTCTCTTCCCCTTCCCTCCTGCCTTCTCTCTTCCCCTTCCCTCCTGCCTTCCCTCCTGCCTCCTCTCTTCCCCTTCCCTCCTGCCTCCTCCCTGCTCTCTTCTCTCTTCCCCTTCCCTCCTGCCTTCTCTCTTCCCCTTCTCTCCTGCCTCTTCTCTTCGCCTTCTCTCTTCCCCTTCCCTCCTGCCTTCTCTCTTCCCCTTCTCTCCTGCCTCTTCTCTTCCCCTTCCCTCCTGCCTCCTCTCCCCTGCTCTCTTCTCTCTTCCCCTTCCCTCCTGCCTTCCCTCCTGCCTCCTCTCTTCCCCTTCCCTCCTGCCTTCTCTCTTCCCCTTCTCTCCTGCCTCTTCTCTTCGCCTTCTCTCTTCCCCTTCCCTCCTGCCTTCTCTCTTCCCCTTCTCTCCTGCCTCTTCTCTTCCCCTTCCCTCCTGCCTCCTCTCCCCTGCTCTCTTCTCTCTTCCCCTTCCCTCCTGCCTTCTCTCCTGCCTTCCCTCCTGCCTCTTCTCTTCCCCTTCTCTCCTGCCTCCTCTCCCTGCTCTCTTCCCCTTCCCTCCTGCCTTCCCTCCTGCCTCCTCTCTTCCCCTTCTCTCCTGCCTCTTCTCTTCTCTCCTGCCTCCTCGCCCTCTCTTCCCCTTCCCTCCTGCCTTCTCTCCTGCCTCCTCTCTTCCCCTCCTCTCTTCTCTCTCCTGCCTCCTCTCTTCCCCTTCCCTCCTGCCTCCTCGCCCTCTCTTCCCCTTCTCTCCTGCCTTCTCTCCTGCCTCCTCGCCCTCTCTTCCCCTTCCCTCCTGCCTTCTCTCTTCCCCTTCCCTCCTCTCTTCCCCTTCCCTCCTGCCTCCTCTCTTCCCCTTCCCTCCTGCCTCCTCTCTTCCCCTTCCCTCCTGCCTCCTCTCTTCCCCTTCCCTCCTGCCTCCTCTCTTCCCCTTCCCTCCTGCCTCCTCTCTTCCCCTTCCCTCCTGCCTCCTCTCTTCCCCTTCCCTCCTCTCTTCCCCTTCCCTCCTGCCTCCTCTCTTCCCCTTCCCTCCTGCCTCCTCTCTTCCCCTTCCCTCCTGCCTCCTCTCTTCCCTTCCCTCCTGCCTCCTCTCTTCCCCTTCCCTCCTGCCTCCTCTCTTCCCCTTCCCTCCTGCCTCCTCTCTTCCCCTTCCCTCCTGCCTCCTCGCCCTCTCTTCCCCTTCCCTCCTGCCTTCTCTCCTGCCTCCTCTCTCCTGCCTCCTCTCTTCCCCTTCCCTCCTGCCTTCTCTCTTCCCCTCCTCTCTTCCCCTTCCCTCCTGCCTTCTCTCTTCCCCTCCTCTCTTCCCCTTCCCTCCTGCCTTCTCTCTTCCCCTCCTCTCTTCCCCTTCCCTCCTGCCTCCTCTCTTCCCCTTCTCTCTTCCCCTTCTCTCCTGCCTCCTCTCTTCCCCTTCTCTCCTGCCTCCTCTCTTCCCCTTCCCTCCTGCCTCCTCTCTTCCCCTTCCCTCCTGCCTCCTCTCTTCCCCTCCTCTCTTCCCCTTCACTCCTGCCTTCTCTCTTCCCCTCCTCTCTTCCCCTTCCCTCCTGCCTTCTCTCTTCCCCTTCCCTCCTGCCTTCTCTTCCCCTTCCCTCCTGCCTTCTCTCTTCCCCTCCTCTCTTCCCCTTCCCTCCTGCCTCCTCTCCCCTGCTCTCTTCTCTCTTCCCCTTCTCTCCTGCCTCCTCTCTTCCCCTTCCCTCCTCTCTTCCCCTTCTCTCTTCCCCTTCCCTCCTGCCTCTTCTCTTCCCCTTCCCTCCTGCCTCTTCTCTTCCCCTTCCCTCCTGCCTCCTCTCTTCCCCTTCCCTCCTGCCTCCTCTCTTCCCCTTCTCTCCTGCCTTCTCTCTTCCCCTTCTCTCCTGCCTTCTCTCTTCCCCTTCTCTCCTGCCTCCTCTCTTCCCCTTCCCTCCTGCCTTCTCTCTTCCCCTTCCCTCCTGCCTCCTCTCTTCCCCTTCCCTCCTGCCTCCTCTCTTCCCCTTCCCTCCTGCCTCCTCTCTTCCCCTTCCCTCCTGCCTCCTCGCCCTCTCTTCCCCTTCCCTCCTGCCTTCTCTCTTCCCCTTCTCTCTTCCCCTTCTCTCCTGCCTCCTCTCTTCCCCTTCCCTCCTGCCTCCTCTCTTCCCCTTCCCTCCTGCCTCCTCTCTTTCCCTTCCCTCCTGCCTCCTCTCTTCCCCTTCCCTCCTGCCTCCTCGCCCTCTCTTCCCCTTCCCTCCTGCCTTCTCTCCTGCCTCCTCTCTCCTGCCTCCTCTCTTCCCCTTCCCTCCTGCCTTCTCTCTTCCCCTCCTCTCTTCCCCTTCCCTCCTGCCTTCTCTCTTCCCTCCTCTCTTCCCCTTCCCTCCTGCCTTCTCTCTTCCCCTCCTCTCTTCCCTTCCCTCCTGCCTCCTCTCTTCCCCTTCTCTCTTCCCCTTCTCTCCTGCCTCCTCTCTTCCCCTTCCCTCCTGCCTCCTCTCTTCCCCTTCCCTCCTGCCTCCTCTCTTCCCCTCCTCTCTTCCCCTTCACTCCTGCCTTCTCTCTTCCCCTCCTCTCTTCCCCTTCCCTCCTGCCTTCTCTCTTCCCCTTCCCTCCTGCCTTCTCTTCCCCTTCCCTCCTGCCTTCTCTCTTCCCCTCCTCTCTTCCCCTTCCCTCCTGCCTCCTCTCCCCTGCTCTCTTCTCTCTTCCCCTTCTCTCCTGCCTCCTCTCTTCCCCTTCCCTCCTCTCTTCCCCTTCTCTCTTCCCCTTCCCTCCTGCCTCTTCTCTTCCCCTTCCCTCCTGCCTCTTCTCTTCCCCTTCCCTCCTGCCTCCTCTCTTCCCCTTCCCTCCTGCCTCCTCTCTTCCCCTTCTCTCCTGCCTTCTCTCTTCCCCTTCTCTCCTGCCTTCTCTCTTCCCCTTCTCTCCTGCCTCCTCTCTTCCCCTTCCCTCCTGCCTTCTCTCTTCCCCTCCTCTCTTCCCCTTCCCTCCTGCCTCCTCTCTTCCCCTTCTCTCTTCCCCTTCTCTCCTGCCTCCTCTCTTCCCCTTCCCTCCTGCCTCCTCTCTTCCCCTTCCCTCCTGCCTCCTCTCTTCCCCTTCCCTCCTGCCTCCTCGCCCTCTCTTCCCCTCCTCTCTTCCCCTTCCCTCCTGCCTTCCCTCCTGCCTTCTCTCTTCCCCTTCTCTCCTGCCTCTTCTCTTCGCCTTCTCTCTTCCCCTTCCCTCCTGCCTTCTTTCTTCCCCTCCTCTCTTCCCCTTCCCTCCTGCCTCCTCTCTTCCCCTCCTCTCTTCTCTCTTCCCCTTCCCTCCTGCCTCCTCGCCCTCTCTTCCCCTTCCCTCCTGCCTCCTCGCCCTCTCTTCCCCTTCCCTCCTCTCTTCCCCTTCTCTCCTGCCTCCTCTCCCCTGCTCTCTCCTCTCTTCCCCTTCTCTCCTGCCTCCTCTCCCCTGCTCTCTTCCCCTTCTCTCCTGCCTCCTCTCCCCTGCTCTCTCCTCTCTTCCCCTTCTCTCCTGCCTCCTCTCTTCCCCTTCCCTCCTGCCTTCTCTCTTCCCCTTCCCTCCTGCCTTCTCTTCCCCTTCCCTCCTGCCTCTTCTCTTCCCCTTCCCTCCTGCCTCTTCTCTTCCCCTTCTCTCCTGCCTCCTCTCCCCTGCTCTCTTCCCCTTCTCTCCTGCCTCCTCTCTTCCCTTCTCTCCTGCCTCCTCTCCCCTGCTCTCTTCCCCTTCTCTCCTGCCTCTTCTCTTCCCCTTCTCTCCTGCCTCCTCTCTTCCCCTTCTCTTCCCCTTCCCTCCTGCCTTCTCTCCTGCCTCCTCGCCCTCTCTTCCCCTTCCCTCCTGCCTCCTCTCTTCCCCTTCTCTCCTGCCTCCTCGCCCTCTCTTCCCCTTCCCTCCTGCCTTCTCTCTTCCCTCCTGCCTCCTCTCTTCCCCTCCTCTCTTCTCTCTTCCCCTTCCCTCCTGCCTCCTCTCTTCCCCTTCTCTCCTGCCTCCTCTCTTCCCCTTCTCTCCTGCCTCCTCTCTTCCCCTTCTCTCCTGCCTCCTCTCTTCCCCTTCTCTCCTGCCTCCTCTCTTCCCCTTCCCTCCTGCCTCCTCTCCCCTGCTCTCTCCTCTCTTCCCCTTCCCTCCTGCCTTCTCTCTTCCCTCCTGCCTCCTCTCTTCCCCTCCTCTCTTCTCTCTTCCCCTTCCCTCCTGCCTCCTCTCCCCTGCTCTCTTCTCTCTTCCCCTTCCCTCCTGCCTCCTCTCTTCCCCTTCCCTCCTGCCTCCTCTCTTCCCCTTCTCTCCTGCCTCCTCTCTTCCCCTTCTCTCCTGCCTCCTCTCTTCCCCTTCTCTCCTGCCTCCTCTCTTCCCCTTCCCTCCTGCCTCCTCTCCCCTGCTCTCTTCTCTCTTCCCCTTCCCTCCTGCCTTCTTCTCCTCTCTGTCGCGTCCTAATATATTGGACTGAATAGTTACCGCCCTCGTGCTGTGATTGGTTGATAATCATGACGTATTCAGGTTGTTGATTGGCTGTTCGGTGACCATGTGCGTCTCCCAAACAGAGCAGGGGGCGGTCCGGGAGCGCGCGTTGTGATTGGCCGCCTGGGTGCGATAGCGCCATGACGTCAGCTGACGGGACGCGTCTCCCGGGGTCAGCTCGTTCCTCTCAGTGAGAGAAGCCGGAAGCAGCGGAGAGGTCAGAGGTGACGGAGCCCCGGGGCAGTGCGGGGCTGGACGTGCCGCGGCCGGCGGTGGGGTAACCGGAGAGTCCGGCGCCCCCTGCTGTCCTGACCTCTGCGGTGTGTCCGGAGGGTCACTGCCCTTCTAGAATCGCCCTCCGCTGTCTCCATGACAACTGTTACCAGGGCCGCCATGGTGTCGTAGAGCGGTGCGCAGTGCTCCGGTGTCCGCTGACTTCTGCGCCTGATTCACAGACCGCACCATGCACGCCCGGCTGCTGGCAGACGTCTGGGGGCCCGTGAGGGGGCACGGCTGGCGGCGACTGTGCCCCCCCCACAGGACGGCCTCCACGGAGCCGCCGCTGCCCCCTCGTGCCCAGGTGGTGGTGTGCGGAGGAGGGATCATGGGCGCCTCAGTGGCCTATCACCTGACCCGGCTGGGCTGGCACGACATCGTCATCCTGGAGCAAGGGCGGTGAGTGCAGCTCTGGAGGAGAGCGCAGGAGTATATGTGCAGAGACTGCGCCAGCAGAAGGGGGAGCGCAGCTCCGGAGGAGAGCTCACGAGCCAGCAGAAGGGAGGAGCGCAGCTCCAGAGGAGAGCACAGGAGTGTATGTGCAGAGACTACGACAGCAGAAGGGGGAGCGCAGCTCCGGAGGAGAGCACAGAGTGTATGTGCAGAGACTGAGCCAGCAGAAGGGAGGAGCGCAGCTCCAGAGGAGAGCACAGGAGTGTATGTGCAGAGACTACGACAGCAGAAGGGGGAGCGCAGCTCCGGAGGAGAGCACAGGAGTGTATGTGCAGAGACTGAGCCAGCAGAAGGGAGGAGCGCAGCTCCAGAGGAGAGCACAGGAGTGTATGTGCAGAGACTGCGCAGCAGAAGGGGGAGCGCAGCTCCGGAGGAGAGCTCACGAGCCAGCAGAAGGGAGGAGCGGCAGCTCCAGAGGAGAGCACAGGAGTGTATGTGCAGAGACTACGACAGCAGAAGGGGGAGCGCAGCTCCGGAGGAGAGCACAGGAGTGTATGTGCAGAGACTTGAGCAGCAGAAGGGAGGAGCGCAGCTCCAGAGGAGAGCACAGGAGAGTATGTACAGAGACTGCGACAGCAGAAGGGGGAGCGCAGCTCCGGAGGAGAGCTCAGGAGAGTATGTACAGAGACTGAGCCAGCAGAAGGGAGGAGCGCAGCTCCAGAGGAGAGCACAGGAGTGTATGTGCAGAGACTACGACAGCAGAAGGGGGAGCACAGCTCCGGAGGAGAGCACAGGAGTGTATGTGCAGAGACTGAGCCAGCAGAAGGGAGGAGCGCAGCTCCAGAGGAGAGCACAGGAGAGTATGTACAGAGACTGCGACAGCAGAAGGGGGAGCGCAGCTCCGGAGGAGAGCTCAGGAGAGTATGTACAGAGACTGAGCCAGCAGAAGGGAGGAGCGCAGCTCCAGAGGAGAGCACAGGAGAATATGTACAGAGACTGCGACAGCAGAAGGGGGAGCGCAGCTCTGGAGGAGAGCTCAGGAGCCAGCAGAAGGGAGGAGCACAGCTCCAGAGGAGAGCACAGGAGAGTATGTGCAGAGACTGCGCCAGCAGAAGGGGGAGCGCAGCTCCGGAGGAGAGCTCACGAGCCAGCAGAAGGGAGGAGCGCAGCTCCAGAGGAAAGCAAAGGAGTGTATGTGCAGAGACTGCGACAGCAGAAGGGGGAGCGCAGCTCCGGAGGAGAGCTCACGAGCCAGCAGAAGGGAGGAGCGCATCTCCAGAGGAGAGCACAGGAGTGTATGTGCAGAGACTACGACAGCAGAAGGGGGAGCGCAGCTCCGGAGGAGAGCTCAGGAGAGTGCGCCGGCAAAAAGGGGGAGCGCAGCTCCGGAGGAGAGCTCAGGAGAGTATGTACAGAGACTGCGCCAGCAGAAGGGGGAGCGCAGCTCGGAGGAGAGTGCAGGAGTGTACGTATAGAGACTGCGCCAGCAGAAGGGGGAGCGCAGCTCCGGAGGAGAGCTCAGGAGAGTACGTACAGAGACTGCGCCAGCAGAAGGGGGAGCGCAGCTCCGGCAGGAGAGCTCAGGAGAGTATGTGCAGAGACTGCGCCAGCAGAAGGGGGAGCGCAGCTCCGGAGGAGAAGTGCAGGAGTGTACGTATAGAGATTGCGCCAGCAGAAGGGGGAGCGCAGCTCCGGAGGAGAGCTCAGGAGAGTGCGCCAGCAAAAGGGGGAGCGCAGCTCCGGAGGAGAGCTCAGGAGAGTATGTACAGAGGACTGCGCCAGCAGAAGGGGGGAGCGCAGCTCCGGAGGAGAGTGCAGGAGTGTACATATAGAGAACGCGCCAGCAGAAGGGGGGAGCGCAGCTCCGGAGGAGAGCTTAGGAGTGTATGTACAGAGACTGCGCCAGCAGAATGGGGAGCGCAGCTCCGGAGGAGAGTACAGGAGTGTACGTATAGAGACTGTGCCAGCAGAAGGGGAGCGCAGCTCCGAAGGCGAGCTCAGGAGAGTATGTACAGAGACTGCGCCAGCAGAAGGGGGAGCGCAGCTCCGGAGGAGAGTGCAGGAGTGTACGTATAGAGACTGCGCCAGCAGAAGGGGAGCGCAGCTCCGGAGGAGAGCTCAGGAGAGTATGTACAGAGACTGCGCCAGCAGAAGGGGGAGCGCAGCTCCGGAGGAGAGTGCAGGAGTGTACGTATAGAGACTGCACCAGCAGAAGGGGAGCGCAGCTCCGGAGGAGAGCTCAGGAGAGTATGTACAGAGACTGCGCCAGCAGAAGGGGGAGCGCAGCTCCGGAGGAGAGTTCAGGAGAGTATGTATAGAGACTGCGCCAGCAGAAGGGGGAGCGCAGCTCCGGAGGAGAGAGCAGGAGTGTACGTGCAGAGAACGCGCCAGCAGAAGGGGGAGCGGAGCTCAGGAGAGTATGTACAGAGACTGTGCCAGCAGAAGGGGGATCGCAGCTCCGGAGGAGAGTGCAGGAGTGTACGTATAGAGACTGCGCCAGCAGAAGGGGGAGCGCAGCTCCGGAGGAGAGCTCAGGAGAGTACGTACAGAGACTGCGCCAGCAGAAGGGGGAGCGCAGCTCCGGAGGAGAGCTCAGGAGAGTATGTGCAGAGACTGCGCCAGCAGAAGGGGGAGCGCAGCTCCGGAGGAGAGTGCAGGAGTGTACGTATAGAGACTGCGCCAGCAGAAGGGGGAGCGCAGCTCCGGAGGAGAGCTCAGGAGAGTATGTACAGAGACTGCGCCAGCAGAAGGGGGAGCACAGCTCTGGAGGAGAGCTCAGGAGAGTTTGTACAGAGACTGCGCCAGCAGAAGGGGGAGCGCAGCTCCGGAGGAGAGCTCAGGAGAGTTTGTACAGAGACTGCGCCAGCAGAAGGGGGAGCGCAGCTCCGGAGGAGAGCGCAGGAGAGTTTGTACAGAGACTGCGCCAGCAGAAGGGGGAGCGCAGCTCCGGTGGAGAGCGCAGGAGAGTATGTATAGAGACTGCGCCAGCAGACGGGCGAGCGCAGCTCCGGAGGAGAGCGCAGGACTGTATGTACAGAGACTGTGCCAGCAGAAGGGGGAGCGCAGCTCCGGAGGAGAGCGCAGGAGTGTACGTACAGAGACTGCGCCAGCAGAAGGGGGAGCGCAGCTCCGGAGGAGAGTGCAGCAGAGTATGTACAGAGACTGAGCCAGCAGAAGAGGGAGCGCAGCTCCGGAGGAGAGCGCAGGAGAGTATGTACAGAGACTGCGCCAGCAGAAGGGGGAGCGCAGCTCCGGAGGAGTGCGCAGGAGTGTACGTACAGAGACTGCGCCAGCAGAAGGGCGAGTGCAGCTCCGGAGGAGAGCTCAGGAGAGTTTGTAGAGAGACTGCGCCAACAGAAGGGGGAGCTCAGCTCCAGAGGAGAGCGCAGGAGAGTATGTACAGAGACTGCGCCAGCAGAAGGGGGAGTGCAGCTCCGGAGGAGAGCGCAGGAGTGTATGTGCAGAGACTGAGCCAGCAGAAGGGTGAGTGCAGCTCCGGAGTGGAGCGCAGGAGTGTATGTACAGAGACTGAGCCAGCAGAAAGGCGAGCGCAGCTCTGGAGGAGAGCGCAGAAGTGTATGTACAGAGACTGCGCCAGCAGAAGAGCGAGTGCAGCTCTGGAGTATAATCCGGATTCACACAGGTTTGCTCTTTTGTTGTGACCCCTGTTCTCCGGCCCCCTCGATCAGAGCCTTTGTGTTTGGGCAGGTTGGCCGCCGGCTCCACGCGGTTCTGTGCCGGAGCTGTGAGCACAGTGAAGCATATGTCCATAGAGACAGAAATGGCCGATTATTCCAACAAGCTTTACCAGCAGCTGGAGGCAGAGACCGGCGTCCCCACAGGTGAGTGATGCCCCCGGGGATGTGCTGCATTATGAGAAGACCCCCTTACACTGCAGGACTGAAGTCACCCAGAATTCCTTGCCCTGATCAGGGTCTGCATTCAGGCCATTGTCTCCTATAAACCCGACTCAGTACACACGGGCTGCGGTGATTGTACATGTGACCGCTGCTGTACACACACGGGCTGCGGTGATTGTACATGTGACCGCTGCTGTACACACACGGGCTGCGGTGATTGTACATGTGACCGCTGCTGTACACACACGGGCTGCGGTGATTGTACATGTGACCGCTGCTGTACACACACGGGCTGCGGTGATTGTACATGTGACCGCTGCTGTACACACACGGGCTGCGGTGATTGTACATGTGACCGCTGCTGTACACACACGGGCTGCGGTGATTGTACATGTGACCGCTGCTGTACACACACGGGCTGCGGTGATTGTACATGTGACCGGTGCTGTACACACACGGGCTGCGGGGCTTGTACACACATGGGCTGCGGGGCTTGTACACACATGGGCTGCGGTGATTGTACATGTGACCGGTGCTGTACACACATGGGCTGCGGGGCTTGTACACACACGGGCTGCGGTGATTGTACATGTGACCGGTGCTGTACACACACGGGCTGCGGTGATTGTACATGTGACCGGTGCTGTACACACATGGGCTGCGGTGATTGTACATGTGACCGGTGCTTGTACACACACGGGCTGCGGGGCTTGTACACACACGGGCTGCGGGGCTTGTACACACACGGGCTGCGGGGCTTGTACACACATGGGCTGCAGTGATTGTACATGTGACCGGTGCTGTACACACACGGGCTGTGGGGTTTGTACACACATGGGCTGCGGTGATTGTACATGTGACCGGTGCTATACACACACGGGCTGCGGGGCTTGTACACACACGGGCTGCGGGGCTTGTACACACACGGGCTGCGGCGCTTGTACACACACGGGCTGCGGCGCTTGTACACACACGGGCTTGTACACACACGGGCTGCGGGGCTTGTACACACACGGGCTGCGGGGCTTGTACACACACGGGCTGCGGCGCTTGTACACACACGGGCAGTACACACACGGGCTGCGGCGCTTGTACACACACGGGCAGTACACACACGGGCTGCGGCGCTTGTACACACGGGCAGTACACACACGGGCTGCGGCGCTTGTACACACACGGGCTGTACACACACGGGCTGCGGCGCTTGTACACACACGGGCTGTACACACACGGGCTGCGGCGCTTGTACACACACGGGCAGTACACACACGGGCTGCGGCGCTTGTACACACACGGGCAGTACACACACGGGCTGCGGCGCTTGTACACACACGGGCAGTACACACACGGGCTGCGGCGCTTGTACACAGACGGGCAGTACACACACGGGCTGCGGCGCTTGTACACACACGGGCTGTACACACACGGGCTGCGGCGCTTGTACACAGACGGGCAGTACACACACGGGCTGCGGCGCTTGTACACACGGGCAGTACACACACGGGCTGCGGCGCTTGTACACACACGGGCTGTACACACACGGGCTGCGGCGCTTGTACACACGGGCAGTACACACACGGGCTGCGGCGCTTGTACACACACGGGCTGTACACACACGGGCTGCGGCGCTTGTACACACACGGGCTGTACACACACGGGCTGTGGCGCTTGTACACAGACGGGCAGTACACACACGGGCTGCGGCGCTTGTACACACACGGGCAGTACACACACGGGCTGCGGCGCTTGTACACACACGGGCAGTACACACACGGGCTGCGGCGCTTGTACACACGGGCAGTACACACACGGGCTGCGGCGCTTGTACACACACGGGCTGTACACACACGGGCTGCGGCGCTTGTACACACGGGCAGTACACACACGGGCTGCGGCGCTTGTACACACACGGGCTGTACACACACGGGCTGCGGCGCTTGTACACACACGGGCTGTACACACACTGGCTGCGGCGCTTGTACACAGACGGGCAGTACACACACGGGCTGCGGCGCTTGTACACACACGGGCAGTACACACACGGGCTGCGGCGCTTGTACACAGACGGGCAGTACACACACGGGCTGCGGCGCTTGTACACACACGGGCTGTACACACACGGGCTGCGGCGCTTGTACACAGACGGGCAGTACACACACGGGTTGCGGCGCTTGTACACACGGGCAGTACACACACGGGCTGCGGCGCTTGTACACACACGGGCTGTACACACACGGGCTGCGGCGCTTGTACACACGGGCAGTACACACACGGGCTGCGGCGCTTGTACACACACGGGCTGTACACACACGGGCTGCGGCGCTTGTACACACACGGGCTGTACACACACGGGCTGCGGCGCTTGTACACACACGGGCAGTACACACACAGGCTGCGGCGCTTGTACACACACGGGCAGTACACACACGGGCTGCGGCGCTTGTACACACACGGGCAGTACACACACGGGCTGCGGCGCTTGTACACAGACGGGCAGTACACACACGGGCTGCGGCGCTTGTACACACACGGGCTGTACACACACGGGCTGCGGCGCTTGTACACAGACGGGCAGTACACACACGGGCTGCGGCGCTTGTACACACACGGGCTGTACACACACGGGCTGCGGCGCTTGTACACACGTGGGCTGCAGCGCTCTCCGGATCCTTTCATGTCTTTCTGCTTTCAGTTGCAAAGAGGAAATGAAAGTGTCGCCTCATCACATGGAACTTCCCTGTCTTTTGATTTTCCACTGCACTCTGCACCTCCTGTAACCCACGTGGTCCCCCTTACGTTGCGGTGACCTCCTGTAACCCCCATGGTCCCCTTTACGTTGCGGTGACCTGTAACCCCCATGGTCCCCTTTGCGTTGCTGTGGCCTCCTGTAACCCCCATGGTCCCCTTTACGTTGCGGTGGCCTCCTGTAACTTCCATGGTCCCCTTTACGTTGCGGTGACCTCCTGTATCCCCCATGGTCCCCTTTACGTTGCGGTGGCCTCCTGTAACCCCCATGGTCCCCTTTACGATGCGGTGACCTCCTGTAACCCCCATGGTCCCCTTTACGATGCGGTGACCTCCTGTAACCCCCATGGTCCCTCTTACGTTGTGGTGACCTCCTGTAACCCCCATGGTCCCCTTTACGATGCGGTGACCTCCTGTAACCCCCATGGTCCCCTTTACATTGCGGTGACCTCCTGTAACCCCCATGGTCCCTCTTACGTTACGGTGGCCTCCTGTAACCCCCATGGTCCGCTTTACATTGCGGTGACCTCCTGTAACCCCCATGGTCCCTCTTACGTTGCGGTGGCCTCCTGTAACCCCCGTGGTCCCCCTTACATTGCGGTGACCTCCTGTAACCCCCGCATAACCCCCATGGTCCCTCCTACGGTGCGGTGACCTGTGACCTCCTGCTCGGCGCTGTACTTTCCCCTGGCTACGTGCGGCTCCTGATTCCGGCTCTTCTGCGTCCTGCAGGATATAAGAGGACGGGATCCATCTTACTGGCTCAGACTCAGGATCGGCTGATATCCTTGAGGCGTCTGATGTCGCGGTTGAGGTGAGAATCGGCATAGCCTTCATTTTCATCATTGGGGGCCGAGATTAACCCTTTCTTCTGCTTTGTAGAATGAAGAACATTCCATGTGAGATAATTACACCGCGGCAGGTTGGTGAGCTCCACCCCCTGATTAATATTCATGATCTGGTGGGCGCAATGTATGTTCCTGAGGATGCGGTGGTCTCTACAGCGGACGTCGCTCTGGCCTTGGTTTCTGCAGCTCGGAGTAAAGGTAGGTTGAGAAGGGGGAGCCGGGGTGGGGGCTGCAATTGGAGAGGGCCGGGGTGGGGGCTGCACTTGAAGGGGGAGGGGGCCGGGGTGGGGGCTGCACTTGTGTGTGATGTTGGGGCTCATTTTTTGTCATTAATCCTCGCTGTCCTCTCTGCAGGCGTCCAGGTCCATGAGCACACCGCCGTCAACCACGTACTGGTGGAGCGGGGTCATGTGAGCGGCGTGGACACCGACCGCGGGCAGATCGAGTGCGAGTACTTTGTGAACTGTGCAGGCCAGGTAATGGTCGCCGCTAACCCCCCCCCATCAGAGTAGCCATGACGATTACAGTCCCTCCAATAATGGACCACTTTCCTGCTGGAGACATTTGGATACCATTCGCTCCAGGATGTGGATGGCTCAGGAGCGAGCTGCCTCCCAGGGGCATCGTTTTATCCGGAATCCCAGAACCAATCCTGACCTAGTGCAGCTCACACGGCTGGGGCCCTGGCATAATGTGCCCGTCTACACGGTCCACAGAGATTAGTAGGAGCACTAATCAGTTCTGGGGTCCTCTGGTGATTAGCGGGTTAGCTGCGGTGTCAGCCCTGTTCTCGGGGTCCTCTGGTGATTAGCGGGTCAGTCGTGGTGTCGGCCGTGTTCTCGGGGTCTTCTGGTGATAAGCGGGGCAGTCGTGGTGTTGGCCATGTTCTCGGGATCCTTTGGTGATTAGCGGGTCAGTCGTGGTGTCGGTTGTGTTCTCGGGGTCCTCTGGTGATTAGTGGGTCAGTCATGCTGTTGGCCGTGTTCTCGGGGTCCTCTGGTGATTAGCGGGTCAGTCGTGGTGTTGGCCGTGTTCTCGGGGTCCTCTGGTGATTAGCGGGGTAGTCGTGGTGTCAGCCCTGTTCTCGAGGTCCTCTGGTGATTAGTGGGGCAGTCGCGGTGTTGGCCGTGTTCTCGGGGTCCTCTGGTGATTAGCGAGTCAGTCGCTGTGTCGGACGTGTTCTCGGGGTCCTCTGGTGATTAGCGAGTCAGTCGCGGTGTCGGCCGTGTTCTCGGGGTCCTCTGGTGATTAGTGGGGCAGTCGCGCTTTCGGCCGTGTTCTCGGGGTCCTCTGGTGATTAGCGGGTCAGTCGCGGTTTTGCCTGTGTTCTCTGGGTCCTCTGGTGATTAGTGGGTCAGTCGTGGTGTTGGCCATGTTCTCAGGATCCTTTGGTGATTAGCGGGTCAGTCGTGGTGTCGGTTGTGTTCTCGGGGTCCTCTGGTGATAAGCGGGGCAGTCGTGGTGTTGGCCGTGTTCTCGGGGTCCTCTGGTGATTAGCGAGTCAGTCGCGGTGTCGGACGTGTTCTCGGGGTCCTCTGGTGATTAGCGAGTCAGTCGCGGTGTCGGCCGTATTCTCGGGGTCCTCTGGTGATTAGTGGGGCAGTCGCGCTTTCGGCCGTGTTCTCGGGGTCCTCTGGTGATTAGCGGGTCAGTCGCGGTTTTGCCTGTGTTCTCTGGGTCCTCTGGTGATTAGTGGGTCAGTCGTGGTGTTGGCAGTGTTCTCGGGGTCCTCTGGTGATTAGCGGGTCAGTCGCGGATTCGGCCGTGTTCTCTGGGTCCTCTGGTGATTAGCGAGTCAGTCGTGGTGTCGGTCGTGTTCTCGGAGTCCTCTGGTGATTAGTGGGGCAGTCGCGCTTTCGGCCGTGTTCTCATGGTCCTCTGGTGATTAGCGGGTCAGTTGTGGTGTCGGCCATGTTCTCTGGGTCCTCTGGTGATTAGCGGGTCAGTCGCGGTTTCAGTCGTGTTCTCGGGGTCCTCTGGTGATTAGTGGGGCAGTCGCGCTTTCGGCCGTGTTCTCATGGTCCTCTGGTGATTAGTGGGGCAGTCGCGCTTTCGGCCGTGTTCTCATGGTCCTCTGGTGATTAGCGGGGCAGTCGTGGTGTCGGCCGTGTTCTCGGGGTCCTCTGGTGATTAGCGGGTCAGTCGCGGTTTCTGCCGTGTTCTCGGGGTCCTCTGGTGATTAGCGGGGCAGTCGGTTGCGTTGTCTGATGAATGTGGCTTGTTGAGCCTCCCCGGCTGCTCCTCTCCAGCTCCGCGCCCCTTGCCCGTGTTCACACTGGTGCTTCTTTTGCAGTGGGCCTACGAGCTGGGTCTGTCCAATGAGGAGCCAGTCAGTATTCCTCTTCATGCCTGCGAGCACTTCTACCTCCTGACCCGCCCGCTGCGCACACCGCTGCTGGACACCACACCAAGTACGTAAACGCTGCCCACGCTCACTGTCTGTGGTGGTTTACGGGGGTCTTCGTGTCCCAAAATTGCACATATTGGGGGTTGGGATGTCTGTGGCGATCAGTTGTGAATATTACGCATGTCCCAAAGAGAATGCACAGGGGGTCTGGCCGCGCTTCATGCACCGGTCCGGTAAGGCCGCGCTTCATGCACCGGTCCGGTAAGGCCGCGTCTCATGCACCGGTCTGGTATGGCCATGCCTCATGCACCGGTCTGGTATGACCGTGCCTCATGCACCGGTTCAGTATGGCTGTGCCTCATGCACCGGTCTGGTATGGCCGCGCTTCATGCATCGGTCCGGTATGGCCGCGCTTCATGCACTGGTCCGGTATGGCCGCGCTTCATGCACTGGTCCGGTATGGCCGTGCTTCATGCACCGGTCCGGTATGGCCGCGCTTCATGCACCGGTCCGGTATGGCCGTGCTTCATGCACTGGTCCGGTATGGCCGCGCTTCATGCACCGGTCCGGTATGGCCGTGCTTCATGCACCGGTCCGGTATGGCCGCGCTTCATGCACTGGTCTGGTATGGCCGCGCCTCATGCATCGGTCCGGTATGGCCGCGCCTCATGCATCGGTCCAGTATGGCCGCTCCTCATGCACCGGTCTGGTATGGCCGTGCCTCATGCACCGGTTCAGTATGGCCGCTCCTCATGCACCGGTCCAGTATGGCCGCCCATAGTCATCACATTGTCCTTTGGTCCTGCCTCTAGGTGTCGTGGACCCTGACGGGAGGATTTACATCCGGAACTGGCAAGGTGGTATTCTGTCTGGAGGATTCGAGAAAAACCCTAAACCAATCTTTACAGAGGGCCGCAATCAGCTGGAGATCCAGAACCTGCAGGAGGACTGGGATCACTTTGGTAAGAAGGACGAGGGTGACCGCTGTGACCCCCACAATCCTGAGAACGGGGTGCTGGGAGCCAGGACTCTGCGGCCGGGCTTATACGGACCTGAGGTGGTCGGTGTTCTGCTCTGTTCATTGTGTATGGGAATAGCCGAGACGCCCAGTACAGCGCAGCACTTTCTGCCGTCCCATAGACAGTGGACGGAGCAGAGGTCGAGTATCTGCACCCATATAAGCAGGGCCCCAGGAGGGCAGACCCCCGATCTATGGGGAGGGGAGAACTTCCTATCTGGGGACTTGCCCTTGTTGGAGGCGTAGGTGGAGTTGGGTATCTGAGTGTTGTGCATGTGCCTCTCCGCAGAACCGCTGCTCACTGCTCTGCTGCGCCGGATGCCGTCCCTGGAGGCGCTGGAGATTCTGCGTCTTGTCAACTGCCCAGAATCCTTCACTCCAGACATGCGCTGTGTGATGGGGGAGAGCCCCACTCTGCTGAGATACTTCACTCTGGCCGGAATGAACTCCCAAGGCTGCTCTCTTGGGGGAGGAGCGGGAAAGTAAGTGCCCCCCACACTGCGCCGCTGAGTGATTAGGTTCCCTGTATGAGACCCTCGTCTCCACTTCTTCCCTCAGGTTCCTTGCGGAGTGGATGGTCTATGGCTACCCTCAAGATAATGTGTGGCCCCTGGATATCAAGCGCTTCGGAGCCTTGCAGAGCAGCCGGACCTTCCTGCGGCACCGAGTGATGGAGGTCATGCGTAAGTACCGGTCAGAGATCCCGGACCCGGGATGTGTAGGATCCTCACCCGATGCTTCACCTCCGCAGCGCTCATCTATGACCTGAAGGTGCCACGTTGGGACTTCCAGACCGGGCGACAGCTGCGCACCTCCCCCCTCTATGACCGGCTGGATGCGCAGGGGGCCCGGTGGATGGAGAAGCACGGCTTTGAGAGGGCCAAGTACTTTGTACCCCCTGGAAAAGGTCAGGAGCCTCTGTGGAGTGAGGGGCAATAAGGCACCGTAGACTTTGCTGGGGTGAAGGCTGTAACGCGCTCCGTCTCCACAGATCTGCTGTCCCTGGATCAGAGCAAAACCTTCTACAAGCCAGACTGGTTTGATATCGTGGGCTCCGAGGTGAAGTGCTGCAAGGAGGCCGTGTGCGTCATCGACATGTCCTCCTTCACCAAGTTTGAGATCAGCGTGAGTGCCCGATGCCCGGTGCCTCGCTCTCTGCGTCCTGTCTCTGTTGTCCCCTCTCGGTGCCTCGCTGTCTGCGTCCTGTCTCTGCTGTCTCCTCTCGGTGCCTCGCTGTCTGCGTCCTGTCTCTGCTGCCCCCTCTCGGTGCCTCGCTGTTTCTGCTGCCCCCTCTCGGTGCCTCGCTGTCTGCGTCCTGTCTCTGCTGTCCCCTCTCGGTGCCTCGCTGTCTGCGTCCTGTCTCTGCTGTTTCCTCTCGGTGCCTCGCTGTCTGCGTCCTGTCTCTGCTGTTTCCTCTCGGTGCCTCGCTGTCTGCGTCCTGTCTCTGCTGTTTCCTCTCGGTGCCTCGCTGTCTGCGTCCTGTCTCTGCTGCCCCCTCTCGGTGTCTCGCTCTCTCTGCTGCCCCCTCTCGGTGCCTTGCTGTCTCTGCTGTCCCCTCTCGGTGTCTCGCTCTTTCTGCTGCCCCCTCTCGCTGTCTCTGCTGTCTCCTCTCGGTGCCTCGCTGTCTCTGCTCTCTCCTCTCGGTGCCTCGCTGTCTCTGCTGCCCCCTCTCGGTGCCTCGCTGTCTCTGCCGCCTCTCAGTGTCTCGCTCTCTCTGCTGCCGCCTCTCGGTGCCTCGCTCTCTCTGCTGCCCCCTCTCGGTGCCTCGCTCTCTCTGCTGCCCCCTCTCGGTGCCTCGCTCTCTCTGCTGCCCCCTCTCGGTGCCTCGCTCTCTCTGCTGCCCCCTCTCGGTGCCTCGCTCTCTCTGCTGCCCCCTCTCGGTGCCTCGCTCTCTCTGCTGCCCCCTCTCGGTGCCTCGCTCTCTCTGCTGCCCCCTCTCGGTGCCTCGCTCTCTCTGCTGCCCCCTCTCGGTGCCTCGCTCTCTCTGCTGCCCCCTCTCGGTGCCTCGCTCTCTCTGCTGCCCCCTCTCGGTGCCTCGCTCTTTCTGCTGCCCCCTCTCGGTGTCTCGCTCTCTCTGCTGCCCCCTCTCGGTGTCTCGCTGTCTCTGCTGCCCCCTCTCGGTGCCTCGCTGTCTCTGCTGCCCCCTCTCGGTGCCTCGCTGTCTCTGCTGCCCCCTCTCGGTGCCTCGCTGTCTCTGCTGCCCCCTCTCGATGCCTCGCTGTCTCTGCTGCCCCCTCTCGGTGCCTCGCTGTCTCTGCTGCCCCCTCTCGGTGCCTCGCTGTCTCTGCTGCCCCCTCTCGGTGTCTCGCTCTCTCTGCTGCCGCCTCTCGGTGCCTCGCTGTCTCTGCTGCCCCCTCTCGGTGCCTCGCTGTCTCTGCTGCCCCCTCTCGGTGCCTCGCTGTCTCTGCTGCCCCCTCTCGGTGCCTCGCTGTCTCTGCTGCCCCCTCTCGGTGCCTCGCTGTCTCTGCTGCCCCCTCTCGGTGTCTCGCTCTCTCTGCTGCCGCCTCTCGGTGCCTCGCTGTCTCTGCTGTCTTATCTCGGTGCCTCGCTGTGTCTTCTCCTCCGGTCACATCCTGTGTCTTCTCTTCCAGTCCCCGGGGGATCAGGCTCTGGACACCCTCCAGTTCCTCCTCTCCAATGATGTGGACGTTCCTGTTGGCCACATTGTCCACACCGGGATGCTGAACGAGCGCGGAGGATACGAGAACGACTGCAGCGTGGTGCGACTCCAGAAGCGCAGGTACAGTTGTGGCCTGGGTGTAGGGGGGCATCTCCTATGTGGGGGTCTGCCTCCTGTCATCCAGGACCAGCAAGTGGCGCCACACATTAGTAAGGTGGCCGGCGGAGGTCCTCGGGATCCCCGGTTCTATGGCCGTCGTTTATATCATCTGGCGGAGGTCCTCGGGATCCCCGGTTCTATGGCCGTCATTCTATCATCTGGGGGAGGTCCCCGGCTCTACGGCTGTCATTCTATCATCTGGGGGAGGTCCACAGGATCCCCGGTTCTATGGCCATCATTCTATCATCTGGTGGAGGTCCTCGGGATCCCCGGCTCTATGGCCATCATTCTATCATCTGGGGGAGGTCTCTGGGATCCCCGGCTCTATGGCCATCATTCTATCATCTGGGGGAGGTCTCTGGGATCCCCGGCTCTATGGCCATCATTCTATCATCTGGTGGAGGTCCTCGGGATCCCCGGCTCTATGGCCATCATTCTATCATCTGGCGGAGGTCCCCGGGATCCCTGGCTCTATGGCCATCATTCTATCATCTGGGGAAGGTCCTCGGTGTCCCCGGCTCTATGGCCGTCATTATATCATCTGGCGGAGGTCCCTGGGATCCCCGGCTCTATGGCCGTCATTATATCATCTGGCGGAGGTCCCCGGGATCCCCGGCTCTATGGCCGTCATTATATCATCTGGCGGAGGTCCTCGGGGTCCCCGGCTCTATGGCCGTCATTATATCATCTGGCGGAGGTCCTCGGGGTCCCCGGCTCTATGGCCGTCATTATATCATCTGGCGGAGGTCCCCGGGATCCCCGGCTCTATGGCCGTCACGCCGTCATTCTATAATCCGGGGGAGGTCCTCAGATCCCCGGCTCTATGGCCGTCATTATATCATCCGGCGGAGGTCCCCTGGATCTGTAGTGGTGTTGCTGATGTAGATGCACAGCTCAGTGATTGGCTGCAGTGGTCATTGCTGTAGTTGTGACCGCTCAGACTGGGGACCGTGTGGAGAGGCCTCGGGGCCATTGTCTTAAATTGAAGGGTTTTTCCATCATTATTTTTCCTCTCTCCTGGGGTTTGTTAACCCTTCCCGTCTCTTCTCTTCTGGGGTTTGTTTTCCCTTCCCGTCTCTTCTGGGGTTTGTTAACCCTTCCCGTCTCTTCTGGGGTTTGTTAACCCTTCCCGTCTCTCCTGGGGTTGGATGACCCTTCCCGTCTCTCCTGGGGTTTGTTAACCCTTCCCGTCTCTCTTGGGGTTTGTTAACCCTTTCCGTTTCTCCTGGGGTTTGATAACCCTTCCCGTCTCTTCTGGGGTTTGATAACCCTTCCCGTCTCTTCTGGGGTTTGATAACCCTTCCCGTCTCTTCTGGGGTTTGTTAACTCTTCGTGTCTCTCCCGGGGTTTGATGACCCTTCGCGTCTCACCTGGGGTTTGATGATTCTTCGCGTCTCTCCTGGGGTTTGATGACCCTTCGCGTCTCTCCTGGGGTTTGATGACCCTTCGCGTCTCTCCTGGGGTTTGATGACCCTTCGCGTCTCTCCTAGGGTTTGATGACCCTTTGCGCCTCTCCTGGGGTTTGATGACCCTTAGCGTCTCTCCTGGGGTTTGATGACCCTTAGCGTCTCTCCTGGGGTTTGATGACCCTTAGCGTCTCTCCTGGGGTTTGATGGCCCTTTGCGTCTCTCCTGGGGTTTGATGACCCTTTGCGTCTCTCCTGGGGTTTGATGACCCTTTGCGTCTCTCCTGGGGTTTGATGACCCTTTGCGTCTCTCCTGGGGTTTGATGACCCTTTGCGTCTCTCCTGGGGTTTGATGACCCTTTGCGTCTCTTTTGGGGTTTGATGACCCTTCGCGTCTCTCCTGGGGTTTGATGACCCTTCGCGTCTCTCCTGGGGTTTGATGACCCTTCGCGTCTCTCCTGGGGTTTGATGACCCTTCGCGTCTCTCCTGGGGTTTGATGACCCTTCGCGTCTCTCCTGGGGTTTGATGACCCTTCGCGTCTCTCCTGGGGTTTGATGACCCTTCGCGTCTCTCCTGGGGTTTGATGACCCTTCGCGTCTCTCCTGGGGTTTGATGACCCTTCGCGTCTCTCCTGGGGTTTGATGACCCTTCGCGTCTCTCCTGGGGTTTGATGACCCTTCGCGTCTCTCCTGGGGTTTGATGACCCTTCGCGTCTCTCTTGGGGTTTGATGACCCTTCGCGTCTCTCTTGGGGTTTGATGACCCTTCGCGTCTCTCTTGGGGTTTGTTTACCCTTCCCGTCTCTCCTGGGGTTTGATGACCCTTCGCGTCTTTCCCGGGGTTTGTTAACCCTTCCCGTGTCCTCTGCAGCTTCTTCATGATCTCACCTACAGACCAGCAGGTGCATTGCTGGTCGTGGCTGAAGCAGCATCTTCCGAGCGACAGTGACTTGTTCCTTGAAGACGTGACCTGGAAATATACAGGTAAGGAGGAGATCATCCAGCTGCGCTCCACACAAAGCGTCTGCTCTCTGGTTTCAGCCTTGTTTTTTTGTCTTTCAGCTTTAAATTTGATTGGTCCGCGAGCAATGGATGTGCTGTCGGAGCTGTCCTACGCCCCGATGACCCCAGACCACTTCCCTTCTTTGTTCTGTAAGGTTGGTGACCCGCGGCGCCGGCTCCGGTAATTGCCCTGTCCGTGGCACCGCCTCATGTGCGCTTTCTGTGCAGGAGATGAGTGTGGGCTACGCCAACGGGATCCGCGTGATGAGTATGACGCACACGGGCGAGCCGGGCTTCACCCTCTACATTCCCATTGAGGTGAGCAGCTGGGGCCGGACCCCATTACTAGCCCAGGTCGTGCGGTGACTGTCCCCATGTCTCCCCTTTCCAGTACGCACTACACGTCTACAATGAGATCATGAGCGTAGGCCAGAAATACGGCATCCGCAACGCCGGCTACTACGCCCTGCGCAGCCTGCGCATCGAGAAGTTCTTCGCCTTCTGGGGTCAGGACCTGGACCCGTTCACCACGCCGCTGGAGTGCGGGCGCGAGTTCCGGGTGAAGCTGGACAAGGTAGATAAGAAGTGGGGGCAGACGACGCCCCGTCCCCAGCAGCGGAGCCCCCATCAGTGGGGGATGTGCCTCTTCTAGGCTGCACTCCTTTAGGGTGTGTTGTAGGGTTCACTCGGTGTAACCACTCTCTGTTCCCCTCCCCCAGGGCTACGACTTCATCGGCCGGGACGCCTTGCTGCGGCAGCGGGAAGAGGGGATATTTAAGCGGTTTGCAATGTTCATCCTGGAGGATCACGACACAGACCTGGACTTGTGGCCCTGGTGGGGGGAGCCCATCTACCGCCACGGGGAGCACGTGGGCAAGACGACCAGCAGTGCCTATAGCTACACCCTGGGCAGACACGTCTGTCTGGGCTTCATCCACAGCCCCAACCCCATCACCCCCGAGTTCATCAACCGCGGGGAGTACGAGATCGAGATCGCCGGCCAGAGGTTCCAGGCCAAAGCCAAACTCTACCCCTTCAGCTCCTTGTTCACCCAGAGACGCCGAAAGGAGGACCTGGAGCTGGGCTACTGAGAGGAACGGCCGCGGGTCACATGGGGGTCCGGGCCAATGCCTACATGGGAGCGTGTGGCCCTCGGAGGGCTTTTGCTGCACAAACACTTATCATTTATATCTATATGCAATCTGAGGGTGGACTCGCAGTGTTACCATGGAGACTGTAATCCTGAGGGGAGATGCTCCCCACCCTCTTACAGTATTGGGTGATCCGGTGCCCCCCCCCCCTGTTAGCGGAGCTTGGAGTGGCTCCCTTTGGATTTTATCTGATTTTTCTCCGTCCGGCGCCTGCTCTTATGGAAGTTTCCTCCTGTTTGTGTGGAGGGTCCGGTGCAGGCGACACTGAGTCCAGGACTGATTGTGGCCGTCCCCTCATGGCCGGACCCCCACTTTATTATTACGTGAGCGCAGGCGGGATCCCCTCCCCCATTGTATAACAGCGCAGCGAGGTTTCTACCATTTTTACTCTTCTTGTATATACAGGAGCTGACAATAAACCTGTTCATCTGAGGGCGCCACTTATCTCTTACCCACGAGGGGGGTGGAACAGCAGCAACCCCCAATCTGCGCTCATTATGGGGGTCCGGTCTCCTGGAGGAACCTAATGGGAAGCGGTCTGAGCCACCCGCAACAATGAGGGGCTGGGAGCTTCTGTGTTACCCTCCTGTCTGTGGCCACCTACCGCTCCTGTGTCACCCTCTGGTCTGTGGCCACCCACCGCTCCTGTGTTGCCCTCTGGTCTGTGGCCGGGGGGCACCCTCTGCTCCTGTGTCACCCTCTGGTCTGTGGCCACCCACTGCTCCTGTGTTGCCCTCTGGTCTGTGGCCGGGGGGCACCCTCTGCTCCTGTGTCACCCTCTGGTCTGTGGCCACCCACTGCTCCTGTGTCACCCTCTGGTCTGTGGCCACCCACCGCTCTTGTGTCACCCTCCGGTCTGTGGCCACCCACCGCTCCTGTGTTGCCCTCTGGTCTGTGGCCGGGGGCACCCTCTGCTCCTTTGTCACCCTCTGGTCTGTGGCCACCCACTGCTCCTGTGTCACCCTCCGGTCTGTGGCCACCCAGCGCTCCTGTGCCGCCCTCTCGTCTGTGGCCACCCAGCGCTCCTGTGTCGCCCTCTCGTCTGTGGCCACCCAGCGCTCCTGTGTCGCCCTCTCGTCTATGGCCACCCAGCGCTCCTGTGTCGCCCTCTGGTCTGTGGCCGGGGGCACCCTCTGCTCCTGTGTCACCCTCTCGTCTGTGGCCACCCAGCGCTCCTGTGTCGCCCTCTCGTCTGTGGCCACCCAGCGCTCCTGTGTCGCCCTCTCGTCTGTGGCCACCCAGCGCTCCTGTGTCGCCCTCTCGTCTGTGGCCACCCAGCGCTCCTGTGTCGCCCGCTGGTCTGTGGCCACCCAGCGCTCCTGTGTCGCCCTCTCGTCTGTGGCCACCCAGCGCTCCTGTGTCGCCCGCTGGTCTGTGGCCGGGGGCACCCACCGCTCCTGTGTCGCTTTCCGGTCTGTGGCCACCCACCGACCTTGTGTCACCCTCTTGTCTGTGGCCACCCACCGCTCCTGTGTCACCCGCTGTTCTGGCCGGGGGCACCCGTCTGTCTTCGGCGTTGGCTGTGGGTGCAGGGTCCCGTTATTGCGGGATCTGTTTGGCCCCTCCTGTCCTTGTGTGGCCCCTACACCCCGCGCCTCTCACCCTCGAGACATCGGGAACACCTCATAATCTGCAGGTCGGGCCCTGTGCGGAGGAAGCAGATTTATTTACCAAACCCATGACATTAGCACAGACTCGGAGCGGCGGTGTCGGTGTAACCCTGCGGTGCTGAGCACAGAAGTCGCGCTGTGCAGATTAACCCTCTGCGTACCAGCCGCCTAGAAGGGGAACTGCGACACGAAGAGCGTGACGGTGAATATGTGCCGGCCCAGCGGCCCCTGCGGTGACGTCTCCGCCATCTCCACGTCCACCTGGATCTCGGCCGGGCCGCTCACGGACTTGGTGAGGAGCAGCTCTCCGCGGTGTCTGCCGGCTTGTCGCACCTCCAGGCCACGGTGCCCTTTGCCCCTTGTCAGGGTGAAGCGCTGGCTGTCTGCCTGGGATCGGGGGGCTGTCATGGTGAACAAGACTCGGGGGACCGGCAGCTGGGATTGTAAAGGGATGTAATGGAAGGAGACTGAGTGGGGGGCGTCCAGGCAGCCGCTGCTTCCCACCGGGCAGGGGGTCCGCTCACACTGGCTGCATGGAGACAGGAGAGAAAAGCGGTCAGATGGCGGCAGCGAGGAGGAGGACGCGGTCACCCCTGCCCCGGGCATCAATAACTACCCCCAGAGGGGGACATTACTGGAGCGGCCGCCAGGGCATGCCTGGAGGGGACGCTGAAGGAAGTGTGAGCCCCCGCCCAGGCAGAGCTGTGACGACTCTGACATCATCACACACCAGCGGTGACATCATCACACACCAGCGGTGACATCATCACACACCAGCGGTGACGTCATCACACACCAGCGGTGACGTCATTACACACCAGCGGTGACATCATCAGCGGCGGTGACATCATCACACAGCGGTGGTGACGTCATCACACACCAGCGGTGACATCACACACCAGCGGTGACGTCATCACACATCAGCGGTGGTGACCTCCTCACACACCAGCGGTGACGTCATTACACACCAGCGGTGACGTCCTCACACACCAGCGGTGACATAATCACATCAGCGGTGGTGACATCATCACACATCAGCGGTGGTGACATCATCACACACCAGTGGTGACTTCGTCACACCGGCCCCATCACACATCGACCACATCCTCGTCACTCCGGCCCCATCACACATCCTCGTCACTCCGGCCCCATCACACATCGACCACATCCTCGTCACTCCGGCCCCATCACACTCCGGCCCCATCACACTCCGGCCCCATCACACTCCGGCCCCATCACACTCCGGCCCCATCACACTCCGGCCCCATCACACTCCGGCCCCATCACACTCCGGCCCCTTCACACTCCGGCCCCTTCACACTCCGGCCCCTTCACACTCCGGCCCCTTCACACTCCGGCCCCATCACACTCCGGCCCCATCACACTCCGGCCCCATCACACTCCGGCCCCATCACACTCCGGCCCCATCACACTCCGGCCCCATCACACTCCGGCCCCTTCACACTCCGGCCCCATCACACTCCGGCCCCATCACACTCCGGCCCCATCACACTCCGGCCCCATCACACTCCGGCCCCATCACACTCCGGCCCCATCACACTCCGGCCCCTTCACACTCCGGCCCCTTCACACTCCGGCCCCTTCACACTCCGGCCCCTTCACACTCCGGCCCCTTCACACTCCGGCCCCTTCACACTCCGGCCCCTTCACACTCCGGCCCCTTCACACTCCGGCCCCTTCACACTCCGGCCCCATCACACTCCGGCCCCATCACACTCCGGCCCCTTCACACTCCGGCCCCTTCACACTCCGGCCCCATCACACTCCGGCCCCATCACACTCCGGCCCCATCACACTCCGGCCCCATCACACTCCGGCCCCATCACACTCCGGCCCCATCACACTCCGGCCCCTTCACACTCCGGCCCCTTCACACTCCGGCCCCTTCACACTCCGGCCCCTTCACACTCCGGCCCCTTCACACTCCGGCCCCATCACACTCCGGCCCCTTCACACTCCGGCCCCTTCACACTCCGGCCCCTTCACACTCCGGCCCCATCACACTCCGGCCCCATCACACTCCGGCCCCTTCACACTCCGGCCCCTTCACACTCCGGCCCCTTCACACTCCGGCCCCTTCACACTCCGGCCCCTTCACACTCCGGCCCCTTCACACTCCGGCCCCATCACACTCCGGCCCCTTCACACTCCGGCCCCATCACACTCCGGCCCCTTCACACTCCGGCCCCTTCACACTCCGGCCCCATCACACCACCCTCCGCTCATACTTACTGGCCGGAGACCTTGACGTAGGTGGCGTTCATCTTGGCTTTGGGGCACTCGGGCCGCACACAGGTGAAGCCACCATAGAGATTAATACACTGTTCTCCTCCAGGACAGGCCGACTCCTTGGAGACACATTCATCTACATCTGGAGAAGAGAAGAATGCGGTGAGGAGGCTGCGGACCGACCGAGAACGACAGCATCCACCTTCCTACCTTTACAAGTGTTCGGCTGCGAGTCCAGGAGGTACCCCCGTGGACACACACAATGGTACGACCCCGGCGTGTTCACACATTCGTGCACACAGAGCTTGGAGCCGGATTTCCCTTGGTACAAACCACATTCATCAATGTCTGGGGAGAGAAGAGGTGGAATAAGGGCAGAGCGACATTGTGCGGCCTGATCGTCCGTTACAGTGTATCAGTGCAGGAGAGAATAAAGGCAGAGCGACATTGTGCGGCCTGATCGTCTGTTACAGTGTATCAGTGCAGGAGAGAATAAGGGCAGAGCGACATTGTGCGGCCTGATCGTCTGTTACAGTGTATCAGTGCAGGAGAGAATAAGGCAGAGCGACATTGTGCGGCCTGATCGTCCGTTACAGTGTATCAGTGCAGGAGAGAATAAGAGCAGAGCGACATTGTGCGGCCTGACCGTCCGTTACAGTGTATCAGTGCAGAGGAGAAATAGAATCGGTAGTGAGTTCACATTACCGGCCGTGGGAATTGACCGGTAATTACCTCTGCTGTCTCGCTGCGAGGCTGCATTCATTCAGCGCTGTGTGTCAGCCGCAGCTGGATGTAAGCAGCGCAGGACCTGTGGATTACGCCGGAGCTTTGTTTTAGGGGGTGGGGGGGGGGTTAATAAGAGGGTGAACGAGGCTTATTTGTGTTTTATTTAAAATAAAGGATTTTTCGGTGTGTGTCTTTTCACTTTGCTTACGGGTTGATCATGTCAGCTGTCACATAGACGCTGCCATGATCAAGCCTGGACTTAGTGGCGGCGATCCGCCGCCATTAACTCCTTATTACCTGGTTCGCCACTGCATCACGGCAACAAGAAGAGCTGGGGACACTCCGGTACTGCCGCATAATGAATATGACAGTCCCCGGGGCAGCTGCAGCTGATATTCTCGGCTGCGGGAGGTGGGGGACATTAACCCTGCCCCTCTCCCTCCCCAGCCTGAGAATACCGGGCCGCTGCTGTGTGCTTACCTCGGCTGGACGGTAAATATGCAGCGGAGCCCACATGGTTTTTTTTTTCCTATATTTGTTTGCTTTCTAGGTGTGTTCTATGTGTCTGTGTTCTATGTCTGTGATGTCTATGTGTGATCTGTGTGTGATCTGTCTGTCTGTGTTCTATGTCTCTGTGTGTGTGTGTGATGTGTCTGTGTTCTATGTCTCTGTGTGTGAGTGTGATGTGTCTGTGTTCTATGTCTCTGTGTGTGTGTGTGTGAGTGTGATGTGTCTGTGTTCTATGTCTCTGTGTGTGTGTGTGATGTGTCTGTGTTCTATGTCTCTGTGTGTGTGTGTGTGTGAGTGTGATGTGTCTGTGTTCTATGTCTCTGTGTGAGTGAGTGTGATGTGTCTGTTCTATGTCTCTGTGTGTGTGTGTGTGATGTGTCTGTGTTCTATGTCTGTGTGTGAGTGTGTGTGTGATGTCTGTGTGTGTGTGTGTGTGTGTGAGTGTGATGTGTCTGTGTTCTATGTCTCTGTGTGTGTGAGTGTGATGTGTCTGTGTTCTATGTCTCTGTGTGTGTGATGTGTCTGTGTGTGATGTGTCTGTGTTCTATGTCTGTGTGTGTGTGAGTGTGATGTGTCTGTGTTCTATGTCTCTGTGTGTGTGTGTGTGTGTGTGTGTGTGTGTGTGTGATGTGTCTGTGTGTGATGTGTCTGTGTTCTATGTCTGTGTGTGTGTGAGTGTGATGTGTCTGTGTTCTATGTCTCTGTGTGTGTGTGTGTGTGTGTGTGTGTGTGTGTGATGTGTCTGTGTTCTATGTCTGTGTGTGTGTGATGTGTCTGTGTGTGATGTGTCTGTGTGTGATGTGTCTGTGTTCTATGTCTGTGTGTGTGTGTGATGTGTCTGTGTGTGAGTGTGATGTGTCTGTGTTCTATGTCTGTGTGTGTGTGAGTGATGTGTCTGTGTTCTATGTCTCTGTGTGAGTGTGAGTGTGATGTGTCTGTGTTCTATGTCTCTGTGTGTGTGTGTGTGTGAGTGTGATGTGTCTGTGTTCTATGTCTCTGTGTGTGTGTGTGTGTGAGTGTGATGTGTCTGTGTTCTATGTCTCTGTGTGTGTGAGTGTGATGTGTCTGTGTTCTATGTCTCTGTGTGTGTGTGTGTGAGTGTGATGTGTCTGTGTTCTGTGTGTGTGTGTGTGTGATGTGTCTGTGTGTGATGTGTCTGTGTGTGATGTGTCTGTGTGTGATGTGTCTGTGTTCTATGTCTGTGTGTGATGTGTCTGTGTTCTATGTCTGTGTGTGATGTGTCTGTGTGTGAGTGTGATGTGTCTGTGTTCTATGTCTGTGTGTGTGTGTGTGTGTGTGTGAGTGTGATGTGTCTGTGTTCTATGTCTCTGTGTGTGTGAGTGAGTGTGATGTGTCTGTGTTCTATGTCTCTGTGTGTGTGAGTGTGATGTGTCTGTGTTCTATGTCTCTGTGTGTGTGTGTGTGTGTGTGTGTGAGTGTGATGTGTCTGTGTTCTATGTCTCTGTGTGTGTGTGTGTGTGATGTCTCTGTGTGTGTGTGTGTGTGTGATGTGTCTGTGTTCTATGTCTCTGTGTGTGAGTGTGTGTGTGTGTGTGTGTGATGTGTCTGTGTTCTATGTCTCTGTGTGTGTGTGTGTGTGATGTGTCTGTGTTCTATGTCTGTGTGAGTGTGATGTGTCTGTGTTCTATGTCTCTGTGTGTGTGTGTGTGTGTGATGTGTCTGTGTGTGATGTGTCTGTGTTCTATGTCTGTGTGTGTGTGAGTGTGATGTGACTGTGTTCTATGTCTCTGTGTGTGTGTGTGTGTGTGTGTGTGTGTGTGTGTGTGTGTGATGTGTCTGTGTTCTATGTCTCTGTGTGTGTGTGTGATGTGTCTGTGTTCTATGTCTGTGTGTGTGTGATGTGTCTGTGTGTGATGTGTCTGTGTGTGATGTGTCTGTGTTCTATGTCTGTGTGTGTGTGTGATGTGTCTGTGTGTGAGTGTGATGTGTCTGTGTTCTATGTCTGTGTGTGAGTGATGTGTCTGTGTTCTATGTCTCTGTGTGAGTGTGAGTGTGATGTGTCTGTGTTCTATGTCTCTGTGTGTGTGTGTGTGTGAGTGTGATGTGTCTGTGTGTGTGTGTGTGTGTGTGTGAGTGTGATGTGTCTGTGTTCTATGTCTCTGTGTGTGTGAGTGTGATGTGTCTGTGTTCTATGTCTCTGTGTGTGCGTGAGTGTGATGTGTCTGTGTTCTATGTCTCTGTGTGTGTGTGTGTGTGTGAGTGTGATGTGTCTGTGTTCTGTGTGTGTGTGTGTGTGATGTGTCTGTGTGTGATGTGTCTGTGTGTGATGTGTCTGTGTGTGATGTGTCTGTGTTCTATGTCTGTGTGTGATGTGTCTGTGTTCTATGTCTGTGTGTGATGTGTCTGTGTGTGAGTGTGATGTGTCTGTGTTCTATGTCTGTGTGTGATGTGTCTGTGTTCTGTGTCTGTGTGTGATGTCTGTGTGTGAGTGTGATGTGTCTGTGTTCTATGTCTCTGTGTGTGTGAGTGAGTGTGATGTGTCTGTGTTCTATGTCTCTGTGTGTGTGAGTGTGATGTGTCTGTGTTCTATGTCTCTGTGTGTGTGTGTGTGTGTGAGTGTGATGTGTCTGTGTTCTATGTCTCTGTGTGTGTGTGTGTGTGATGTCTCTGTGTGTGTGTGTGTGTGTGTGATGTGTCTGTGTTCTATGTCTGTGTGTGTGTGTGTGTGTGATGTGTCTGTGTTCTATGTCTCTGTGTGTGAGTGTGTGTGTGTGTGTGTGTGTGTGTGTGTGATGTGTCTGTGTTCTATGTCTGTGTGTGTGTGTGATGTGTCTGTGTGTGAGTGTGATGTGTCTGTGTTCTATGTCTGTGTGTGTGTGAGTGATGTGTCTGTGTTCTATGTCTCTGTGTGAGTGTGATGTGTCTGTGTTCTATGTCTCTGTGTGTGTGAGTGTGATGTGTCTGTGTTCTATGTCTCTGTGTGTGTGTGTGTGTGTGTGTGTGTGTGTGATGTGTCTGTGTTCTATGTCTCTGTGTGTGTGAGTGTGATGTGTCTGTGTTCTATGTCTCTGTGTGTGTGTGTGTGTGTGTGTGTGTGTGTGTGATGTCTGTGTGTGTGTGTGTGAGTGTGATGTGTCTGTGTTCTATGTCTCTGTGTGTGAGTGTGATGTGTCTGTGTTCTATGTCTCTGTGTGTGTGTGTGATGTGTCTGTGTTCTATGTCTGTGTGTGTGAGTGTGATGTGTCTGTGTTCTATGTCTCTGTGTGTGTGTGTGTGTGTGTGTGTGTGTGTGTGATGTCTGTGTGTGTGTGTGTGAGTATGATGTGTCTGTGTTCTATGTCTCTGTGTGTGAGTGTGATGTGTCTGTGTTCTATGTCTCTGTGTGTGTGTGTGTGAGTATGATGTGTCTGTGTTCTATGTCTCTGTGTGTGTGAGTGTGATGTGTCTGTGTTCTATGTCTGTGTGTGTGTGTGTGTGTGTGTGTGTGTGTGTGTGTGATGTGTCTGTGTGTGTGTGATATGTCTGTGTTCTATGTCTCTGTGTGTGTGTGTGTGTGTGATGTGTCTGTGTTCTATGTCTGTGTGTGTGTGATGTGTCTGTGTTCTATGTCTCTGTGTGTGAGTGTGATGTGTCTGTGTTCTATGTCTCTGTGTGTGTGTGTGATGTGTCTGTGTTCTATGTCTCTGTGTGTGATGTGTCTGTGTTCTATGTCTCTGTGTGTGTGTGTGTGTGTGTGTGTGTGTGTGTGTGAGTGTGATGTGTCTGTGTTCTATGTCTCTGTGTGTGTGTGTGTGAGTGTGATGTGTGTGTTCTATGTCTCTGTGTGTGTGTGTGTGAGTGTGATGTGTCTGTGTTCTATGTCTCTGTGTGTGTGTGTGTGAGTGTGTGATGTGTCTGTGTTCTATGTCTCTGTGTGTGTGTGAGTATGATGTGTCTGTGTTCTATGTCTCTGTGTGTGAGTATGATGTGTCTGTGTTCTATGTCTCTGTGTGTGTGTGTGATGTGTCTGTGTTCTATGTCTCTGTGTGTGATGTGTCTGTGTTCTATGTCTCTGTGTGTGTGTGTGTGTGTGTGTGTGTGTGTGTGTGTGAGTGTGATGTGTCTGTGTTCTATGTCTCTGTGTGTGTGTGTGTGTGAGTGTGATGTGTGTGTTCTATGTCTCTGTGTGTGTGTGTGTGAGTGTGATGTGTCTGTGTTCTATGTCTCTGTGTGTGTGTGTGTGAGTGTGATGTGTCTGTGTTCTATGTCTCTGTGTGTGTGTGAGTATGATGTGTCTGTGTTCTATGTCTCTGTGTGTGTGTGTGTGTGAGTGTGATGTGTCTGTGTTCTATGTCTCTGTGTGTGAGTGTGATGTGTCTGTGTTCTATGTCTCTGTGTGTGTGTGAGTGTGATGTGTCTGTGTTCTATGTCTCTGTGTGTGAGTATGATGTGTCTGTGTTCTATGTCTCTGTGTGTGAGTATGATGTGTCTGTGTTCTATGTCTCTGTGTGTGTGTGTGATGTGTCTGTGTTCTATGTCTCTGTGTGTGTGAGTGTGATGTGTCTGTGTTCTATGTCTCTGTGTGTGTGAGTGTGATGTGTCTGTGTTCTATGTCTCTGTGTGTGTGTGTGATGTGTCTGTGTTCTATGTCTCTGAGTGTGAGTGTGATGTGTCTGTGTTCTATGTCTCTGTGTGTGAGTGTGATGTGTCTGTGTTCTATGTCTCTGTGTGTGTGTGTGTGTGAGTGTGATGTGTCTGTGTTCTATGTCTCTGTGTGTGTGTGAGTATGATGTGTCTGTGTTCTATGTCTCTGTGTGTGTGTGTGTGAGTGTGATGTGTCTGTGTTCTATGTCTCTGTGTGTGAGTGTGATGTGTCTGTGTTCTATGTCTCTGTGTGTGTGATGTGTCTGTGTTCTATGTCTGTGTGTGTGTGTGTGATGTGTGTGTTCTATGTCTCTGTGTGTGTGTGTGTGTGTGTGTGTGTGATGTGTCTGTGTTCTATGTCTCTGTGTGTGAGTGTGATGTGTCTGTGTTCTATGTCTCTGTGTGTGAGTGTGATGTGTCTGTGTTCTATGTCTGTGTGTGTGTGTGATGTGTCTGTGTGTGAGTGTGATGTGTCTGTGTTCTATGTCTGTGTGTGTGTGAGTGATGTGTCTGTGTTCTATGTCTCTGTGTGAGTGTGAGTGTGATGTGTCTGTGTTCTATGTCTCTGTGTGTGTGTGTGTGTGAGTGTGATGTGTCTGTGTTCTATGTCTCTGTGTGTGTGTGTGTGTGAGTGTGATGTGTCTGTGTTCTATGTCTCTGTGTGTGTGAGTGTGATGTGTCTGTGTTCTATGTCTCTGTGTGTGTGCGTGAGTGTGATGTGTCTGTGTTCTATGTCTCTGTGTGTGTGTGTGAGTGTGATGTGTCTGTGTTCTGTGTGTGTGTGTGTGTGATGTGTCTGTGTGTGATGTGTCTGTGTGTGATGTGTCTGTGTGTGATGTCTGTGTTCTATGTCTGTGTGTGATGTGTCTGTGTTCTATGTCTGTGTGTGATGTGTCTGTGTGTGAGTGTGATGTGTCTGTGTTCTATGTCTGTGTGTGTGTGTGTGTGTGTGTGAGTGTGATGTGTCTGTGTTCTATGTCTCTGTGTGTGTGAGTGAGTGTGATGTGTCTGTGTTCTATGTCTCTGTGTGTGTGAGTGTGATGTGTCTGTGTTCTATGTCTCTGTGTGTGTGTGTGTGTGTGTGTGTGTGTGTGAGTGTGATGTGTCTGTGTTCTATGTCTCTGTGTGTGTGTGTGTGTGTGATGTCTGTGTGTGTGTGTGTGTGTGTGATGTGTCTGTGTTCTATGTCTCTGTGTGTGAGTGTGTGTGTGTGTGTGTGTGTGTGTGATGTGTCTGTGTTCTATGTCTCTGTGTGTGTGTGTGTGTGATGTGTCTGTGTTCTATGTCTGTGTGAGTGTGATGTGTCTGTGTTCTATGTCTCTGTGTGTGTGTGTGTGTGTGATGTGTCTGTGTGTGATGTGTCTGTGTTCTATGTCTGTGTGTGTGTGAGTGTGATGTGACTGTGTTCTATGTCTCTGTGTGTGTGTGTGTGTGTGTGTGTGTGTGTGTGTGTGTGTGTGTGTGTGTGTGTGTGTGTGATGTGTCTGTGTTCTATGTCTCTGTGTGTGTGTGTGATGTGTCTGTGTTCTATGTCTGTGTGTGTGTGATGTGTCTGTGTGTGATGTGTCTGTGTGTGATGTGTCTGTGTGTGATGTGTCTGTGTTCTATGTCTGTGTGTGTGTGTGATGTGTCTGTGTGTGAGTGTGATGTGTCTGTGTTCTATGTCTGTGTGTGTGTGAGTGATGTGTCTGTGTTCTATGTCTCTGTGTGAGTGTGAGTGTGATGTGTCTGTGTTCTATGTCTCTGTGTGTGTGTGTGTGTGAGTGTGATGTGTCTGTGTTCTATGTCTCTGTGTGTGTGTGTGTGTGTGTGTGAGTGTGATGTGTCTGTGTTCTATGTCTCTGTGTGTGTGAGTGTGATGTGTCTGTGTTCTATGTCTCTGTGTGTGCGTGAGTGTGATGTGTCTGTGTTCTATGTCTCTGTGTGTGTGTGTGTGAGTGTGATGTGTCTGTGTTCTGTGTGTGTGTGTGTGTGATGTGTCTGTGTGTGATGTGTCTGTGTGTGATGTGTCTGTGTGTGATGTGTCTGTGTTCTATGTCTGTGTGTGATGTGTCTGTGTTCTATGTCTGTGTGTGATGTGTCTGTGTGTGAGTGTGATGTGTCTGTGTTCTATGTCTGTGTGTGATGTGTCTGTGTTCTGTGTCTGTGTGTGATGTGTCTGTGTGTGAGTGTGATGTGTCTGTGTTCTATGTCTCTGTGTGTGTGAGTGAGTGTGATGTGTCTGTGTTCTATGTCTCTGTGTGTGTGAGTGTGATGTGTCTGTGTTCTATGTCTCTGTGTGTGTGTGTGTGTGTGAGTGTGATGTGTCTGTGTTCTATGTCTCTGTGTGTGTGTGTGTGTGATGTCTCTGTGTGTGTGTGTGTGTGTGATGTGTCTGTGTTCTATGTCTGTGTGTGTGTGTGTGTGTGTGTGTGATGTGTCTGTGTTCTATGTCTCTGTGTGTGAGTGTGTGTGTGTGTGTGTGTGTGTGTGATGTGTCTGTGTTCTATGTCTCTGTGTGTGTGTGTGTGATGTGTCTGTGTTCTATGTCTGTGTGAGTGTGATGTGTCTGTGTTCTATGTCTGTGTGTGTGTGTGTGTGTGTGTGTGATGTGTCTGTGTTCTATGTCTCTGTGTGTGTGATGTGTCTGTGTTCTATGTCTGTGTGTGTGTGATGTGTCTGTGTGTGATGTGTCTGTGTGTGATGTGTCTGTGTTCTATGTCTGTGTGTGTGTGTGATGTGTCTGTGTGTGAGTGTGATGTGTCTGTGTTCTATGTCTGTGTGTGTGTGTGTGAGTGATGTGTCTGTGTTCTATGTCTCTGTGTGAGTGTGATGTGTCTGTGTTCTATGTCTCTGTGTGTGTGAGTGTGATGTGTCTGTGTTCTATGTCTCTGTGTGTGTGTGTGTGTGTGTGTGTGTGATGTGTCTGTGTTCTATGTCTCTGTGTGTGTGAGTGTGATGTGTCTGTGTTCTATGTCTCTGTGTGTGTGTGTGTGTGTGTGTGTGTGTGTGATGTGTCTGTGTTCTATGTCTGTGTGTGTGAGTGTGATGTGTCTGTGTTCTATGTCTCTGTGTGTGAGTGTGATGTGTCTGTGTTCTATGTCTCTGTGTGTGAGTGTGATGTGTCTGTGTTCTATGTCTCTGTGTGTGTGTGTGATGTGTCTGTGTTCTATGTCTGTGTGTGTGAGTGTGATGTGTCTGTGTTCTATGTCTCTGTGTGTGTGTGTGTGTGTGTGTGTGATGTGTCTGTGTTCTATGTCTCTGTGTGTGTGAGTGTGATGTGTCTGTGTTCTATGTCTGTGTGTGTGTGTGTGTGTGTGTGTGTGTGTGTGTGTGTGATGTGTCTGTGTGTGTGTGATATGTCTGTGTTCTATGTCTCTGTGTGTGTGTGTGTGTGATGTGTCTGTGTTCTATGTCTGTGTGTGTGTGATGTGTCTGTGTTCTATGTCTCTGTGTGTGAGTGTGATGTGTCTGTGTTCTATGTCTCTGTGTGTGTGTGTGTGAGTATGATGTGTCTGTGTTCTATGTCTCTGTGTGTGAGTGTGATGTGTCTGTGTTCTATGTCTCTGTGTGTGTGTGTGTGAGTATGATGTGTCTGTGTTCTATGTCTCTGTGTGTGTGAGTGTGATGTGTCTGTGTTCTATGTCTGTGTGTGTGTGTGTGTGAGTATGATGTGTCTGTGTTCTATGTCTCTGTGTGTGTGTGTGATGTGTCTGTGTTCTATGTCTCTGTGTGTGATGTGTCTGTGTTCTATGTCTCTGTGTGTGTGTGTGTGTGTGTGTGTGTGTGTGTGTGTGAGTGTGATGTGTCTGTGTTCTATGTCTCTGTGTGTGTGTGTGTGAGTGTGATGTGTGTGTTCTATGTCTCTGTGTGTGTGTGTGTGAGTGTGATGTGTCTGTGTTCTATGTCTCTGTGTGTGTGTGTGTGAGTGTGATGTGTCTGTGTTCTATGTCTCTGTGTGTGTGTGAGTATGATGTGTCTGTGTTCTATGTCTCTGTGTGTGTGTGTGTGAGTGTGATGTGTCTGTGTTCTATGTCTCTGTGTGTGAGTGTGATGTGTCTGTGTTCTATGTCTCTGTGTGTGTGTGAGTGTGATGTGTCTGTGTTCTATGTCTCTGTGTGTGAGTATGATGTGTCTGTGTTCTATGTCTCTGTGTGTGAGTATGATGTGTCTGTGTTCTATGTCTCTGTGTGTGTGTGTGATGTGTCTGTGTTCTATGTCTCTGTGTGTGTGAGTGTGATGTGTCTGTGTTCTATGTCTCTGTGTGTGTGAGTGTGATGTGTCTGTGTTCTATGTCTCTGTGTGTGTGTGTGATGTGTCTGTGTTCTATGTCTCTGAGTGTGAGTGTGATGTGTCTGTGTTCTATGTCTCTGTGTGTGAGTGTGATGTGTCTGTGTTCTATGTCTCTGTGTGTGTGTGTGTGTGAGTGTGATGTGTCTGTGTTCTATGTCTCTGTGTGTGTGTGAGTATGATGTGTCTGTGTTCTATGTCTCTGTGTGTGTGTGTGTGAGTGTGATGTGTCTGTGTTCTATGTCTCTGTGTGTGTGATGTGTCTGTGTTCTATGTCTCTGTGTGTGTGTGTGTGATGTGTCTGTGTTCTATGTCTCTGTGTGTGTGAGTATGATGTGTCTGTGTTCTATGTCTCTGTGTGTGTGTGTGTGTGTGATGTGTCTGTGTTCTATGTCTCTGTGTGTGTGTGTGTGTGATGTGTCTGTGTTCTATGTCTCTGTGTGTGTGTGTGTGATGTGTCTGTGTTCTATGTCTCTGTGTGTGTGTGAGTGTGATGTGTCTGTGTTCTATGTCTCTGTGTGTGAGTGTGATGTGTCTGTGTTCTATGTCTCTGTGTGTGAGTGATGTGTCTGTGTTCTATGTCTCTGTGTGTGTGTGTGTGAGTGTGATGTGTCTGTGTTCTATGTCTCTGTGTGTGTGTGTGAGTGTGATGTGTCTGTGTTCTATGTCTCTGTGTGTGTGTGTGTGTGTGAGTGTGATGTGTCTGTGTTCTATGTCTCTGTGTGTGAGTGTGATGTGTCTGTGTTCTATGTCTCTGTGTGTGAGTGTGATGTGTCTGTGTTCTATGTCTCTGTGTGAGTGTGATGTGTGTGTGTGTGTGAGTGTGATGTGTCTGTGTTCTATGTCTCTGTGTGTGTGTGTGTGTGTGTGAGTGTGATGTGTCTGTGTTCTATGTCTCTGTGTGTGTGTGTGTGTGTGTGTGTGTGTGTGTGTGTGTGTGTGTGTGTGTGATGTGTCTGTGTTCTATGTCTCTGTGTGTGAGTGTGATGTGTCTGTGTTCTATGTCTCTGTGTGTGTGTGTGTGATGTGTCTGTGTTCTATGTCTCTGTGTGTGTGTGAGTGTGATGTGTCTGTGTTCTATATCTCTGTGTGTGAGTGTGATGTGTCTGTGTTCTATGTCTCTGTGTGTGTGTGTGTGTGTGATGTGTCTGTGTTCTATGTCTCTGTGTGTGAGTTTGTGTCTGTGTTCTATGTCTCTGTCTGTGTGTGTGAGTGTGATGTGTCTGTGTTCTATGTCTCTGTCTGTGTGTGTGTGTGTGTGATGTGTCTGTGTTCTATGTCTGTGTGTGTGAGTGTGATGTGTCTGTGTTCTATGTCTCTGTGTGTGTGTGTGTGAGTTTGTGTCTGTGTTCTATGTCTCTGTCTGTGTGTGTGAGTGTGATGTGTCTGTGTTCTATGTCTCTGTCTGTGTGTGTGTGTGTGATGTGTCTGTGTTCTGTCTGTGTGTGAGTGTGATATGTCTGTGTTCTATGTCTCTGTGTGTGTGTGTGATGTGTCTGTGTTCTATGTCTCTGTGTGTGTGTGTGATGTGTCTGTGTTCTATGTCTCTGTGTGTGTGTGTGAGTGTGATGTGTCTGTGTTCTATGTCTCTGTGTGTGTGATGTGTCTGTGTTCTATGTCTCTGTGTGTGTGTGTGTGTGTGTGTGTGTGATGTGTCTGTGTTCTATGTCTGTGTGTGTGTGTGTGATGTGTCTGTGTTCTATGTCTCTGTGTGTGTGTGTGATGTGTCTGTGTTCTATGTCTCTGTGTGTGTGTGTGATGTGTCTGTGTTCTATGTCTCTGTGTGTGTGTGTGATGTGTCTGTGTTCTATGTCTCTGTGTGTGTGATGTGTCTGTGTTCTATGTCTCTGTGTGTGTGTGTGTGTGAGTGTGATGTGTCTGTGTTCTATGTCTGTGTGTGTGAGTGTGATGTGTCTGTGTTCTATGTCTGTGTGTGTGTGAGTGTGATGTGTCTGTGTTCTATGTCTCTGTGTGTGTGTGTGATGTGTCTGTGTTCTATGTCTCTGTGTGTGTGTGTGAGTGTGATGTGTCTGTGTTCTATGTCTCTGTGTGTGTGATGTGTCTGTGTTCTATGTCTCTGTGTGTGTGTGTGTGTGTGTGTGTGTGTGTGTGTGTGTGTGATGTGTCTGTGTTCTATGTCTCTGTGTGTGTGAGTGTGATGTGTCTGTGTTCTATGTCTCTGTGTGTGTGTGTGTGTGAGAGTGTGATGTGTCTGTGTTCTATGTCTGTGTGTGTGAGTGTGATGTGTCTGTGTTCTATGTCTGTGTGTGTGTGAGTGTGATGTGTCTGTGTTCTATGTCTCTGTGTGTGTGTGTGATGTGTCTGTGTTCTATGTCTCTGTGTGTGTGTGTGAGTGTGATGTGTCTGTGTTCTATGTCTCTGTGTGTGTGATGTGTCTGTGTTCTATGTCTCTGTGTGTGTGTGTGTGTGTGTGTGTGTGTGTGTGATGTGTCTGTGTTCTATGTCTCTGTGTGTGTGAGTGTGATGTGTCTGTGTTCTATGTCTCTGTGTGTGTGTGTGTGTGTGTGTGTGTGTGTGAGTGTGATGTGTCTGTGTTCTATGTCTCTGTGTGTGTGAGTGTGATGTGTCTGTGTTCTATGTCTCTGTGTGTGTGTGTGTGTGTGTGTGTGAGTGTGATGTGTCTGTGTTCTATGTCTGTGTGTGTGTGTGTGTGTGTGTGTGTGATGTGTCTGTGTTCTATGTCTGTGTGTGTGAGTGTGATGTGTCTGTGTTCTATGTCTCTGTGTGTGTGTGTGATGTGTCTGTGTTCTATGTCTCTGTGTGTGTGATGTGTCTGTGTTCTATGTCTCTGTGTGTGTGAGTGTGATGTGTCTGTGTTCTATGTCTCTCTGTGTGTGAGTGTGATGTGTCTGTGTTCTATGTCTCTGTGTGTGTGAGTGTGATGTGTCTGTGTTCTATGTCTCTGTGTGTGAGTGTGATGTGTCTGTGTTCTATGTCTCTGTGTGTGAGTGTGATGTGTCTGTGTTCTATGTCTCTGTGTGTGTGTGTGTGATAGAACACAGACACATCACACACACACACACAGAGACATAGAACACAGACACATGTCTCTGTGTGTGTGTGTGTGATGTGACTGTGTTCTATGTCTGTGTGTCTGTGTGTGTGTGTGTGTGTGTCTGTGTTCTATGTCTCTGTGTGTGTGAGTGTGATGTGTCTGTGTTCTATGTCTCTGTGTGTGTGTGTGTGTGTGTGTGTGAGTGTGATGTGTCTGTGTTCTATGTCTGTGATGTCTGTGTGTGTGTGTGATCTGTGTGTGTTTACTCTCTGCACGGCTTCCTCTTCCTGTAATGACATCACTTCCCTGCAAACCGCAGGCAGCGATGCACATTACCGGAGGTAAAACGCGAAATACCGCAGGGAATAACGCAGGAAAACGCAGTGAACCGCACAGAATTTGCTGCCTGCGTTATTCCCTGCGGGATTTTAAGATTACATGGCAGTCAATGGAGTGAAATCCCGCAGCGATGTGCGGAAAAGAAGTGACATGCAATTGTTTTTGCTGCGGGAATCCTGCAGCAAAACATGCAGCTGTCAAAATCCGCCCAGTGCGCACAGGATTTTTTTTTCCCCATAGGTTTTGCTGGTGATTCACTGCTATGAATGTTATGAACATTTTCTGCAGGAAATCCGCGGCAAAATCCGGTAAGTGCGCACAGGGCCTAACTGCACAAAATGTATAAATAAACATTCCTGACTGCAAAAACAAAACCCAAAGAAATGAGTGCCCAATATCTCCCCCTTTCTTTCTGATGACCCTCAGCAGCCTCCATCCATAGATTCTGTCATTGCTTGATCTGTTTACGGTCAACATTGTGTGCAGCAGCCACCACAGCCTCCAGACTCCACAGCCTCCAGACTCCACAGCCTCCAGACTCCACACACCGCATGCTCCACACACCGCAGCCTCCAGACTCCGCAGCCTCCAGACACCACAGCCTCCAGCTACCACAGTCTCCAGACACCACAGCCTCCACACACCACAGCCTCCAGACTCCGGAGCCTCCAGACACCACAGCCTCCAGACACTGCTCCCAGAGGTGGACTGTTTTCCCTCCCTGTAGATCTCACATTTTATGAGGGACCACAGGTTCTCTATGGGGTTCAGATCAGGGGAACAAGGGGGCCATGTCATTATTTTTTCCTCTTTTAGACCTTTACTGGCCAGCCACGCTGTGGAGTAGTTGGATGCATGTGATGGAGCATTGTCTTGCAGGAAAATCATGTTTTTCTTGAACGATAGCGACTTCTTCCTGTGCCACTGCTTGAAGAAGTTGTCTTCCGGAAACTGGCAGTAGGTCTGGGAGTTGAGCTTCCTCCATCCTCAATCCTCAACCCGAAAAGCTCCCACAAGTTGATCTTTGCTGATCCCAGCCCATACCAGTGCCCACCTCCACCTCGCTGGCGTCTGAGTCGGAGTGGAGCTCTCTGGCCTTTACTGATCCAGCCTCTGGCCCATCCATCTGCCCATCAAGAGTCACACTCATTTCATCATAAAACCTGTGAAGAATCAGTCTTCAGATATTTCTTGGCCCAGTCTTGAGGTTTTATCTCATGTTTCTTGGTCAGAGGTGGTGGTTTTCAGCCTTCCTTACCTTGGCCTGTCCCTGAGTATGGCGCACCTTGTGCTTTTTGATACTCCAGTAACGTTGCAGCTCTGAAATATGGACAAACTGGTGGCAAATGGCATCTTGGAGGCTTCACGCTTGATTTTCCTCAATTCATGGGCAGTTATTTTGCGGCTTTTTTGCCCAGCACGCTGCTTGCGACCCTGTTGGCTATTTGCCATGAAACGCTTGATTGTTCGGTGATCACGCTTCAAAAGTTTGACAATTTCTAGACTGCTGCATCCCTCTGCAAGACATCTCACAATATGGACTTTTCAGAGCCCGTCAAATCTCTCTTCTGACCCATTTTGCCAAAGGAAAGGAAGTTGCCTAATAATTGCGCACCCCTTATATAGGGTTGTCACAAACCACCGGGGGGGTCACTCAGAAATCCCCCGCGCTGGCTACCAGTACGTCACAATCGGGGTGTAACAAGTGGGGGGTCACCCCTCCTTTATACCTCCCGACCGACAGACAGAGCACGTGACGCGCTCTCTAGCGCCCCTCTTATAGTCAGGCCAATTATGGAATTGCCCGACAATAAGCAAGGAGGCCGCTATACTACTTATGCCGATTATTGAAGGGTCCCCGGTGAGAGTAGGGTATATATTCCCCCGACCTCCGCGGGCGGAATATATAAAGTCTCCCCGAATCTCACTGGCCTCCCCACAATAATCCTTGGCACAAACTCGCTGCCACCAACCGCTTCACGGTAACTATTAGCCGAACACACAGACGTGGGATTCAAGATCGAGATAACAGAACAGCCCAAGATTAATTATATAATTTAATCAGCCTAAAGCACACTAGAACTACAATATATACAATAGGGAATCTACAGAATATACATATGTCAGAGTACAGTTACAATCAAAGCATGGGTTACAAACAGGCATACACAGTTCCAGCAGTTACCTTGTTGCGTCTGGCCACAGGGGGGCGCTGTAGACCAGGTTTCCAGGAACTCCCTCACAGGTCTTTCCCAACCAGGCCCCCGAGCAGAAGAACGCTGGAAAATGGCCGAAGTAGGGTTATCAACCTGGGCAGATCCAGGTCCCCTCCTACCTTAGTGACCTCACAGGGAAGCACTGCCACTCCCCCTGCATGGATCAGAATTATCCAGCAAAGGGGATTTTGGCTATAACTTTGCCTGGGAGCGTCGTAGGCAGACGCCAATGCTCTCATTGTGACAGTTATGAATTTAGCTACAGAACGAGGGGACTCATGACCTGTCTGCCAGTTCCCCATTGGCTGATATCACGCCTGGGGCATTTCCCAATGTCCTGTTCCCATAAAAAGGGGGTGCCGGCATCGTCCACATGCGGAGACACCATTTTTATGGTTGCCATATTTATCGGAAATATGGCTTGCGAGATATGAACCATTTTTTACTGGAGTCGTTCTGTCTGGCTATTTCCATAGCCTTGCTAACTAGCTAGCAGCCCCCACTACAGGGTGACGGCAGGGAGTCATCCTGTGTCCATTGTCCCTAAGCCACCTAATTTCCATATCACAGGACATGGCCATGGATTTGTTGCTAAACCAGTTGTGTGAAGGGAAGGGGGTAGTGACACCAGGAGAGGGCTTCCTGACATGACTTGAATGTCATGATTTATCGTCATATCTCCGGATTTACCTCACACCTCCCCCCTTTTGAGGGCGCTAGGGGGCAGCACACTCCGGTGTTCCCCCGTGCGCCCGTCCGCGACCTCTCCTTGTCGGGACAGCCCGTCTGCGTTACCGTGGTCACGGCCCCTTTTGTGGCGAATGGTGAAGTTGTATTGCTGGAGCGCAAGGCTCCATCGCAACAATCGCCCATTCGTCCCAGAGACGGTGTGCAACCAGCTGAGGGGATTGTGGTCCGTCTCCACGATGAAGTGGCGCCCGTATAGATAGGGTTGCAGACGCTGCAGGGCCCACACTATGGCCAGGCACTCCTTCTCCATTGTAGAATAGGCCACTTCCCTTGGTAACAGCTTCCTGCTCAGGTACAAGACTGGGTGCTCTTGGCTCGCAGAGTCCACCTGGCTGAGCACCGCACCGAGGCCGAAGTCACTGGCGTCGGTCTGTACTACAAACGGCCGCGTGAAGTCGGCTGCCTGTAGCACGGGCGGGCTGGACAGGGCGTCCTTTAGGGCCCGGAAGGCTGTCTCGCAGTCCACTGTCCAATCGACTGCAGAGGGCAGCTTCTTCTTGGTGAGGTCCGTCAAGGGCTTTGCCAGGCTACTATAGCATGGAACAAACCTCCTATAGTACCCAGCGGTCCCCAAGAAGGACATCACCTGCTTCTTGGTCCTGGGGGTGGGCCAGGATGCGATGGCTTCCACCTTCTCAGGCTCGGGCTTCAGGGTTCTCCCACCTACCCGGTGACCGAGGTACTGGACCTCGCTCATGGCCAGCTGACACTTTCCCGGCTTGATGGTCAAACCTGCCCGGTGGATCCGCCTGAGCACCTGTGCTAGATGCTCTAGGTGATCTTCCCAGGTGGGACTGAAGACGGCAATGTCATCCAGGTACGCGGCCGCGTACCCTTCAAGTCCCTTGAGCAGGGTGTTGACCATCCGCTGGAAAGTGGCAGGGGCATTCCTCATCCCGAATGGCATCACCGTGGACTCGTACAGTCCAAATGGGGTAATAAAGGCAGAGCGTTCCCTGGCCTTGCGAGTCAGGGGGATCTGCCAATATCCCCGGCTCAGATCCATGATGGTCAGGTACTGAGCCCCGGCCAACTGATCGAGCAGGTCATCGATGCGTGGCATTGGGTACGCATCGGCGACCGTGACAGCATTGAGCCCCCTGTAGTCCACGCAGAACCGAGTGGTTCGGTCCTTCTTAGGGACGAGGACTACAGGCGAGGCCCAAGCGCTGTTGGATGCCTGGATCACCCCCAGCTCCAGCATCTCGTCAATCTCCTGGCGCATGTGTTGCTGCACCTCCAGGGAGACCCGATATGCTGAACGCCGGATCGGGGGATGATCCCCAGTGTCCACGTGATGGACAGCCAAGTCAGTCCTTCCGGGCTGGTTGGTAAACAACCCCCGGAAGGGGTGTAGGGTGGCCCACAGCTGGGACCGTTGGTCCTCCAAGAGCTGGTGGCCAACCTCCACATCCTCAATGGATCCGCCTGCCCTAACCTGGGCTAGCATATCCAAGAGGGTTTCCGCTTCTCCCTCCTCGGGCAGGTTGCACACGGGGAGCGCACATGCCTCCCGCTCATGATGTGCCTTCATCATGTTCACATGGAAGGGCTTCCGCCTTCCACGGGCAGGGTCCAGGGTGACCAGGTACGTCACAGGGTTGAGCTGCTGGTACACGAGGTATGGGCCTTCCCAGGCTGCCTGAAGCTTGTCCTGTGGTACGGGGACCAGTACCCACACCTCTTGACCCACTTGGTAGGTCCTCTCACAAGCGTTCTGGTCGTACCAACGCTTCTGATCAGCCTGGGCTTGAGCCATATTGTCGTGTACCAGTTGCGTCAAGGCCTGCATTTTGTCCCGGAAGCGCATGACATACTCGATAACCGACACTCCAGGGGTGGCCAAATCCCCTTCCCAAGCCTCTTTCACCAGAGCCAGGGGGCCCCGCACACGTCGCCCGTACAGGAGCTCAAACGGTGAGAATCCTGTTGAGGCCTGTGGAACCTCCCGGTAAGCAAATAACAGGTGTGGGAGATACCGCTCCCAGTCACGCCCGTGGGAGTCGACCAACATCTTAAGCATCTGCTTTAAGGTGCCATTGAACCGCTCGCACAGGCCATTAGTCTGTGGATGGTACGGGCTGGCCACCAGATGTCGCACCTGGACTTGCTTACAGAGGGCCTCCATCAGCTGGGACATGAATTGGGTCCCCCGGTCAGTGAGCATTTCCTGGGGAAAACCCACTCGGGAGAAAATCTCCAGCAATGCGGTGGCCACCTTGTCAGCCCGAATGGACGACAAGGCCACTGCTTCTGGGTACCGGGTGGCACAGTCCACTACCGTCAGTATGAAGCGTTTCCCGGAGCTGCTGGGGATGGCCAGCGGGCCGACCAGATCCACAGCCACCCTCCTGAAAGGCTCATCGATGATGGGCAGAGATACCAGTGGGGCTTTGGGGCGTGGCCCCGCCTTCCCCACTCTCTGACAGGTTTCACACGAACGGCAGTAGGCAGCCACATCGGCCCCCATTTTTGGCCAGTAGAAATGCTGGTTCAACCTGGCCTTGGTCTTAGCGATCCCTAGGTGTCCGGCCATCGGAATCTCATGTGCGATCCGCAACAACTCCGTCCGGAACGGATAGGGTACCACCAACTGTCGGTCCCTGGGCCACGCCTCCGGTGAACCCTGCTGGACCGTGGCCCGGTACAGCCGTCCTTGGTCCCAGACCACTCGCTCCGGGTCCGAGTCCGAGGGAGGCTGTGCCGCCTGCTCCTTAAGAGCTTTCAGGCTGTCGTCAGCTTCTAACGCTGCCTGAAACCCCTGACTAGATGTGGCCAGAATCGACGAGACTGTCACATCTTCAGTCAGTACCCCGGGACCTGTGTCCTGGCCTCCACCTGACTCGGCTGCCACTTGGTCAGAAGGGGAAGAGCTATCGGACCTCCGGGAGGCCCCTTGGCTTCCAGCACTCCCACTGCGGGTGACAGCGGCCACAGCCGCTGCGACCGTGGGTTGTGCCTGCTCCTCCTCCGTTCCTGACCAAGTCGCCGGTTCAGGCAGACCTACCTGGCTTCCTGACACCCCGGTTGTGGGGGAACCATGCACCGAGATCTTACCTGGGAGCACTTCCGCTCCTGGACCGGCCCCAATCTCACCTGTCTGTTCCCCTCCTGCAGCAACAGAACCCCGCTGTGAAATCTCTGGGGACCCCACATTTGCTGTGGTAGCCCCCACCCCACACACTGGTCCTCCCCCTGCAGCACCCTGCTCTCTGCTTATCCCTGCAGAGGGCAACAGATCCCAGCTCACAGGCTGGTTACTTGTAGAGGCATTGTCACACCTTTCTCTGACCCCCTCCCCTGTCACAGCTGCAGCTGTGTGTGTGTCTATGGTGTCTGTGCAAGCAGAAATATCAGAGTTCACTCCCTCCTCCCTTACATCATTCATAGATAACACATTAACATTGTCAGGAGTCATGTCAGCACTGGCTGAAGGTTCAGCCTTTGGGGCGGGGCCAAACTGGGAGGTTATTTGCCCCAAATCTGTCCCAAGTAGCACGTTTGCAGGGATCCGATCAGTTACCCCCACCTCTCTCACCCCTCGCCCCGCGCCCCAGTCCACATAAATGTCAGCAACAGGCAGCGCCGGGTCAATGCCTCCAATCCCGGAGACAGCGAGGGTTTTTCCAGGGATCAAGTCTTGGGGGGACACCATCTCAGGCCGCACCAGAGTCACCTCCGAGGCGCTGTCTCGCAGTCCTATGGTCACAGACTGGCCGACGGTGACAGGTTGGAAGCTGTCCAGGGACCTACCACCACCCCCACCCACACAATACACCTTGGGCGGCCCTTGGGACGGGGACGGAGCCGGGGCCTTGGGACGCTGAGGGCACATGGCCTTGAAGTGTCCAGGTAGGTTGCACTGGTGGCACCGTCTTGGTTCTGCCACGGGCCTGGAGAGGGGAGTTGAGGGGGACACCCCCTGCAGTCTAGGGGCAGGTGGGGCAGTCGCAGAGTTCATCTTACCCCCTCTCCAGGTGCTGCTGGTGGCTGCTCTCCTGGCTTCAGGAGCCCGATTGTTGGTGTAGTCATCTGCCAGGGCAGCTGTAGCCGTGGATCCCTTTGGCTTCTGGTCTCGGATGAACTGGCGGAGATCCTCAGGGCAGTTCCACAAGAGTTGCTCCGTGATGAACAAGTCCAGGATCTCCGGTCCGGTGGAAAGCTGCAGGCCTTGGGTCCAGTGGTCGGCAGCTCGGGCAAGTGCCCGCCGGTGGTCAGCCCAGGAGTCCTTTGGTCCCTTCTGTAGGCTCCGGAACTTCTTGCGGTAGGACTCCGGGGTGAGGTTGTACTGTTGGATCAGGGCCCGCTTGATGGTGTCGTAGCCCTGATCTGCCTCAGCAGGCAAGTCCCCAAGGATATCCAGGGCCTTACCCCTTAAACGGGGGGTCAGGTATTTGGCCCACTGGTCCTTGTTCAGATGGTGCTGCAAGCAAGTCCGCTCAAAAGCAGTCAAGAAAGAGTCCAAGTCTCCATCCTTCTCCAGCACTGGGAAGTCCTCAACACGGACCTTTGGAAGTTTGGTGTCTTGAAGGTCACGTGTGGCTGATGAGGGCCGGAGCTGAGCTAGCTGCAGCTGGTAGTCACGCTCTGCCTGGCGCTCTTCACGCGCTGCCTGCCGCTCTGCCCTGCGCTCTGCCATGAGTATCTCGTAGGTATCCCGGTCTCCAGCCTGGAGAAGGGCCATAGCCATTTGAAGAAGGCTATCCGAGCCTCCCAGGCTCGGTGGAATGGCACGTGGTGATCTGCGGCCCGCTGCGGAGCCTGGTGCTTCACTGTCCATTGCAGAGCGGAGGGCTGGCATCTGGCTCGTTGAGGAACCTTGGGCGAGCTCCTCCTCATCTTGTCCAGCAGTCCCAGGTTGTGCGATGTCCTCTGCAGAGCTGTTCTCTGGCGTCGGGCTCCTGGAGGGCTCGTGGACAACCTCCTCATCGTCTCTGGCCTGAGCATCGGCCATTCCTTTGGCTTTGCTCCTGGTGCTATCAGCCATTGTTGCAGACTTTGGTCACTGACACAGAACTGACACCTGATGCCTCCACACACCTTACAGTATCTGCACTCTGACACTCTAGTGTTGAGCTAGTCTGAAGACCCCAGCAGCCACAGCTGCTGCAGGCAGTCTTTAGTGTCTGGGAGTATGGGTCTCACACTCACACACACTATTATCTCGATCCCACCGCTATGCCACCAATATGTCACAAACCACCGGGGGGGTCACTCAGAAATCCCCCGCGCTGGCTACCAGTACGTCACAATCGGGGTGTAACAAGTGGGGGGTCACCCCTCCTTTATACCTCCCGACCGACAGACAGAGCACGTGACGCGCTCTCTAGCGCCCCTCTTATAGTCAGGCCAATTATGGAATTGCCCGACAATAAGCAAGGAGGCCGCTATACTACTTATGCCGATTATTGAAGGGTCCCCGGTGAGAGTAGGGTATATATTCCCCCGACCTCCGCGGGCGGAATATATAAAGTCTCCCCGAATCTCACTGGCCTCCCCACAATAATCCTTGGCACAAACTCGCTGCCACCAACCGCTTCACGGTAACTATTAGCCGAACACACAGACGTGGGATTCAAGATCGAGATAACAGAACAGCCCAAGATTAATTATATAATTTAATCAGCCTAAAGCACACTAGAACTACAATATATACAATAGGGAATCTACAGAATATACATATGTCAGAGTACAGTTACAATCAAAGCATGGGTTACAAACAGGCATACACAGTTCCAGCAGTTACCTTGTTGCGTCTGGCCACAGGGGGGCGCTGTAGACCAGGTTTCCAGGAACTCCCTCACAGGTCTTTCCCAACCAGGCCCCCGAGCAGAAGAACGCTGGAAAATGGCCGAAGTAGGGTTATCAACCTGGGCAGATCCAGGTCCCCTCCTACCTTAGTGACCTCACAGGGAAGCACTGCCACTCCCCCTGCATGGATCAGAATTATCCAGCAAAGGGGATTTTGGCTATAACTTTGCCTGGGAGCGTCGTAGGCAGACGCCAATGCTCTCATTGTGACAGTTATGAATTTAGCTACAGAACGAGGGGACTCATGACCTGTCTGCCAGTTCCCCATTGGCTGATATCACGCCTGGGGCATTTCCCAATGTCCTGTTCCCATAAAAAGGGGGTGCCGGCATCGTCCACATGCGGAGACACCATTTTTATGGTTGCCATATTTATCGGAAATATGGCTTGCGAGATATGAACCATTTTTTACTGGAGTCGTTCTGTCTGGCTATTTCCATAGCCTTGCTAACTAGCTAGCAGCCCCCACTACAGGGTGACGGCAGGGAGTCATCCTGTGTCCATTGTCCCTAAGCCACCTAATTTCCATATCACAGGACATGGCCATGGATTTGTTGCTAAACCAGTTGTGTGAAGGGAAGGGGGTAGTGACACCAGGAGAGGGCTTCCTGACATGACTTGAATGTCATGATTTATCGTCATATCTCCGGATTTACCTCACAAGGGTGTTGTGTCATTACACCGCACCCCTCCTCATTACACCGCACCCTCCTCATTACAGAGAGGCACAGCACCGGAGTTACTTCATTGGTAGTTGGCTCTCAGCCTATACAGCTTGGAGTAGGACGACATGTATAAAAAGTATCATGTGACCACAATACTCATCTGCCTAATAATTCTGCACACAAGATATGTCCAGATTGACAAAATCAGTGCTGGAGGGATTATGTGGTGCCAGTGTCTCTGTCTGTCTCTTCCTCTCTGTCTTTCTGTCTGTCTTTGTCTGTCTCTCTCCGCTTCATACTCACCGATCACCGGCGTGTGCGGCTGTCGCACTGCTCCTGCAGCCTCCCCTTCTTCCTGACCCTCTCATTAGCCTCATAACATATTCACTGCATCCGCACATTAGGCTCATACATATTCACTCCTCCCCCATCTGTGATTGGTTGCAGTCAGACCCGCCCCCATGCTGAGTGACAGCTGTCTCACTGCAACCAAACACAGCCGCCAGTGGGCTTGTCTACATCGTACAGTACAATAAATAAATAATTTAAAAACACAGCATGCAGTCCCCCCCAATTTTGATAACCAGCCAAGATAAAGCCTCATAGCTGAGGGCTGGTATTTTCAGGCTGCGGAGACTCACATTATTGGGAGCCCCCAGCCTAAAAATATCAGCCAGCAGCCCCCTGGAATTTCCGCATCCATTAGATGCGACAGCCCCGGGACTTTACTGACTCTTCCCGATTACCCTGGTGCGGTGGCATTCGGGGTAATAAGGAGTTAGTGGCAGCTATGGGCTGTCATTAAGTCCTAGATTAGTAATGGCAGGTGTTTATGAGACACCCCCATTACTAATCTGTAAGTAAAAGTTAATAAACATAAACACCCCAAAAATCCTTTATTTGAAATGGAAGACAAAAAACACCACTTTATTAACTCCCAAACACCCCTCCAGTTCCGACGTAATTCACACGAGGTCCCACAACGCTTACAGCACTGCTACATTTGACACTCACAGCAAGCACCACAGAAGAAGACTGCCCGCTCTGAGCTCCACGCAGCAACTGAAGTGAGCCGTGCGATCAGCGGTGACGTCACTCAGGATAGCCGCGGCCACAGCTGGAGTCCTCCACCTGTGACAGGAAATCACGCGAGTGACTGAAGTGAGCAGCGTGATCAGCGGGACGTCACTCAGGATAGCCACGGCCACAGCTGGAGTCCTCCACCTGTGACAGGAAATCACCCGAGTGACTGAAGTGAGCAGCGTGATCAGCGGGACGTCACTCAGGATAGTCGCAGCCACAGCTGGAGTCCTTCACCTGTGACAGGAAATCACGCGAGTGACTGAAATGAGCAGCGTGATCAGCGGGACGTCACTCAGGATAGCCGCAGCCACAGCTGGAGTCCTCCACCTGTGACAGGAAATCACGCGAGTGACTGAAGTGAGCAGCGTGATCAGCGGGACGTCACTCAGGATAGCCGCGGCCACAGCTGGAGTCCTCCACCTGTGACAGGAAATCACCCGAGTGACTGAAGTGAGCAGCGTGATCAGCGGGACGTCACTCAGGATAGTCGCAGCCACAGCTGGAGTCCTTCACCTGTGACAGGAAATCACGCGAGTGACTGAAGTGAGCAGCGTGATCAGCGGGACGTCACTCAGGATAGCCGCAGCCACAGCTGGAGTCCTTCACCTGTGACAGGAAATCACGCGAGTGACTGAAGTGAGCAGCGCGATCAGCGGGACGTCACTCAGGATAGCCGCGGCCACAGCTGGAGTCCTTCACCTGTGACAGGAAATCACGCGAGTGACTGAAGTGAGCAGCGTGATCAGCGGGACGTCACTCAGGATAGCCGCAGCCACAGCTGGAGTCCTTCACCTGTGACAGGAAATCACGCGAGTGACTGAAGTGAGCAGCGTGATCAGTGGGACGTCACTCAGGATAGCCGCGGCCACAGCTGGAGTCCTTCACCTGTGACAGGAAATCACGCGAGTGACTGAAGTGAGCAGCGTGATCAGCGGGACGTCACTCAGGATAGCCGCGGCCACAGCTGGAGTCCTCCACCTGTGACAGGAAATCACCCGAGTGACTGAAGTGAGCAGCGTGATCAGCGGGACGTCACTCAGGATAGTCGCAGCCACAGCTGGAGTCCTTCACCTGTGACAGGAAATCACGCGAGTGACTGAAGTGAGCAGCGTGATCAGCGGGACGTCACTCAGGATAGCCGCAGCCACAGCTGGAGTCCTCCACCTGTGACAGGAAATCACGCGAGTGACTGAAGTGAGCAGCGTGATCAGCGGGACGTCACTCAGGATAGCCGCGGCCACAGCTGGAGTCCTCCACCTGTGACAGGAAATCACCCGAGTGACTGAAGTGAGCAGCGTGATCAGCGGGACGTCACTCAGGATAGTCGCAGCCACAGCTGGAGTCCTCCACCTGTGACAGGAAATCACGCGAGTGACTGAAGTGAGCAGCGTGATCAGCGGGACGTCACTCAGGATAGCCGCAGCCACAGCTGGAGTCCTTCACCTGTGACAGGAAATCACGCGAGTGACTGAAGTGAGCAGCGCGATCAGCGGGACGTCACTCAGGATAGCCGCGGCCACAGCTGGAGTCCTTCACCTGTGACAGGAAATCACCCGAGTGACTGAAGTGAGCAGCGTGATCAGCGGGACGTCACTCAGGATAGCTGCAGCCACAGCTGGAGTCCTTCACCTGTGACAGGAAATCACCCGAGTGACTGAAGTGAGCAGCGTGATCAGCGGGACATCACTCAGGATAGTCGCAGCCACAGCTGGAGTCCTTCACCTGTGACAGGAAATCACGCGAGTGACTGAAGTGAGCAGCGTGATCAGTGGGACGTCACTCAGGATAGCGGCGGCCACAGCTGGAGTCCTCCACCTGTGACAGGAAATCACGCGAGTGACTGAAGTGAGCAGCGTGATCAGCGGGACGTCACTCAGGATAGCCGCGGCCACAGCTGGAGTCCTCCACCTGTGACAGGAAATCACCCGAGTGACTGAAGTGAGCAGCGTGATCAGCGGGACGTCACTCAGGATAGTCGCAGCCACAGCTGGAGTCCTTCACCTGTGACAGGAAATCACGCGAGTGACTGAAGTGAGCAGCGTGATCAGCGGGACGTCACTCAGGATAGCCGCAGCCACAGCTGGAGTCCTCCACCTGTGACAGGAAATCACGCGAGTGACTGAAGTGAGCAGCGTGATCAGCGGGACGTCACTCAGGATAGCCGCGGCCACAGCTGGAGTCCTCCACCTGTGACAGGAAATCACCCGAGTGACTGAAGTGAGCAGCGTGATCAGCGGGACGTCACTCAGGATAGTCGCAGCCACAGCTGGAGTCCTTCACCTGTGACAGGAAATCACGCGAGTGACTGAAGTGAGCAGCGTGATCAGCGGGACGTCACTCAGGATAGCCGCAGCCACAGCTGGAGTCCTTCACCTGTGACAGGAAATCACGCGAGTGACTGAAGTGAGCAGCGCGATCAGCGGGACGTCACTCAGGATAGCCGCGGCCACAGCTGGAGTCCTTCACCTGTGACAGGAAATCACCCGAGTGACTGAAGTGAGCAGCGTGATCAGCGGGACGTCACTCAGGATAGCTGCAGCCACAGCTGGAGTCCTTCACCTGTGACAGGAAATCACCCGAGTGACTGAAGTGGGCAGCGTGATCAGCGGGACGTCACTCAGGATAGCCACAGCCACAGCTGGAGTACTTCACCTGTGACAGGAAATCACGCAAGTGACTGAAGTGGGCAGCGCGATCAGCGGGGACGTCACTCAGGATAGCCACAGCCACAGCTGGAGTCCTTCACCTGTGACAGGAAATCACCCGAGTGACTGAAGTGGGCAGCGCGATCAGCGGGGACGTCACTCAGGATAGCCACAGCTGGAGTACTTCACCTGTGACAGGAAATCACCTGAGTGACTGAAGTGAGCAGCGTGATCAGCGGGACGTCACTCAGGATAGTCGCAGCCACAGCTGGAGTCCTTCACCTGTGACAGGAAATCACGCGAGTGACTGAAGTGAGCAGCGTGATCAGCGGGACGTCACTCAGGATAGCCGCGGCCACAGCTGGAGTCCTTCACCTGTGACAGGAAATCACCCGAGTGACTGAAGTGAGGAGCGCGATCAGCGGGGACGTCACTCAGGATAGCTGCAGCCACAGCTGGAGTACTTCACCTGTGACAGGAAATCACGCGAGTGACTGAAGTGAGCAGCGTGATCAGCGGTGACGTCACTCAGGATAGCCGCGGCCACAGCTGGAGTCCTTCACCTGTGACAGGAAATCACGCGAGTGACTGAAGTGAGCAGCGCGATCAGCGGGACGTCACTCAGGATAGCCGCAGCCACAGCTGGAGTCCTCCACCTGTGACAGGAAATCACGTGAGTGACTGAAGTGAGCAGCGTGATCAGCGGGACGTCACTCAGGATAGCCGCAGCCACAGCTGGAGTCCTTCACCTGTGACAGGAAATCACGTGAGTGACTGAAGTGAGCAGCGTGATCAGCGGTGACGTCACTCAGATGATTTGTAGTCACAGCTTGAGTCCTTCACCTGTGACCGCAAATCAGGCTGTGACTGAAGTGAGCCGCAGCTGGAGGACTCACATGAGTGACTGCACCGCCGATTGTGCGGCTCACTTCAGTAGCGGCTTGAACTTCACAGCAGCGAACCCGGGATGTCACTGCTGCGACATACGCCATACTGCGGGACCCGTAGCTGTGACGTCAGGGGTTCACCCCAGTTCATCATGATCGTTGCGGCTCTCCACACTCACAGCAGGCAGCCATGCTGTATGACCGCTTGTTGTGACAGGACACTGACGTAGCAGAGCTGGATGCATCCTGAGACCTCATGTGGATTACATTGGACCTGGAGGGGTGTTTGGGGGTTACTAAAGTGGTGAAAGAGGGGGCTTTTATTTTATTTCAAATAAAGGATTTTTTGGGTGATTGTGTTTATTTACTTTCACTTACAGATTGGTGATGGGCGGTGTCTCAGACGCCTAACATCACTAACCTTGGGCTTAGTGACAGCTATGGGCTGCCATTAACCCCTTATTACCCAGATTGCCACCACACTAGGGCAATCGGGAAGCGCTTGGTTCAGTGCCAGAATTGGCGCATCTTATGGATGCACCATTTCTAGGGCAGCTGTGGACTGCTATTTTTAGGCTGGAAAGGGCGAAATAACGATGGCCCACCCTAATAATATCAGCTCCGAGCTGTCTGCTGTATGTTGGCTGGTTTAAGAAAAAAAAAAAAAGTGTGGGACCCCTTCTATATTTCATAACCAGCCAAGGTACATGAGACAGGTGAGGGGGGGCAGCCTGCCGCTGCTGCTGTTCCTGTGCTGGATCTAAAAAATGGGGGGACACATCATGTCAATCCCCCCCCAAAAATTGAAAAATCATTTTACCAAGCGAGCTCTTCCCATGTAGAGTGTGAGGTAAATCCGGAGATATGACGATAAATCATGATATTCAAGTTATGTCAGGAAGCCCTCTCCTGGTGTCACCCCCCCTTTCCTTCACACAACTTGTTTAGCAACCCATCCCATGGCCATCTCCTGTGATATGGAAATTAGGTGATGTGGGAACAAAGGACACAGGATGACTCCCTGCCGTCACCCTGTAACAAGAGTTGTATCTCATTATAAGGCTCTAGAACTAGCCAGACAGAACGACTCCAGTAAAAAATGGTTCATATCTCGCAAGCCATATTTCCGATAAATACGGCAACCATAAAAATGGTGTTTTCGCATGCGGACGATGCTGGCACACCTTTTTTTATGGGAGCGGGAGCTTGGGAAATACCCCAGGCGTGATATCAGCCAATGTGGAACTAGTAGACAAGTCATGAAACCTCTCATTCTGTAGCTAAATTCATAACTGTCACAATGAGAGCATTGGCGTCCGCCTACGACGCTCCCAGGCCAAGTTATGGCCATATTCCATGTTGTGGATTTTGTCCATAACTCCAGCCAGGGGTGGAGCAGTGCTCCCTCTGAGGTCACGAAGGTAGGAGGGGACCTGGATTTGCCCAGGTTGATAACCCTACTTCGGCCATTTTCCAGTGTTCTTTCGCTGGGGGTCACGTGCAGGAAACATCTGTGGGAGTTCCTAGAAACCTGGTCTACAGCGCCCCCCTGTGGCCAGACGCACAAGGTAACTGATTGAATTGCATACCTGTTTGTAAACCATGCTTTATCTGTAACTGTACTCTGACATATGTATATTCTGTAGATTCCCTATTGTATATATTGTAGTTTCTAGTGTGCTTTAGGCTGATTAAATTATATAATTAATCTTGGGCTGTTCTGTTATCTCGATCTTGAATCCCACGTCTGTGTGTTCGGCTAATAGTTACCGTGAAGCGGTTGGTGGCAGCGAGTTGTGCCAAGGATTATTGTGGGGAGGCCAGTGAGATTCGGGGAGATTTTATATATTCCGCCCGCGGAGGTCGGGGGAATATATACCCTACTCTCACCGGGGACCCTTCAATAATCGGCATAAGTAGTATAGCGGCCTCCTTGCTTATTGTCGGGCAATTCCATAATTGGCCTGACTATAAGAGGGGCGCTAGAGAGCGCGTCACGTGCTCTGTCTGTCGGTCGGGAGGTATAAAGGAGGGGTGACCCCCACTTGTTACCCCCCGATTGTGACGTACTGGTAGCCAGCGCGGGGGATTTCTGAGTGACCCCCCCGGTGGTTTGTGACATATTGGTGGCAAGCGGTGGGATCGAGATAATAGTGTGTGTGAGTGTGAGACCCATACTCCCAGACACTAAAGACTGCCTGCAGCAGCTGTGGCTGCTGGGGTCTTCAGACTAGCTCAACACTAGAGTGTCAGAGTGCAGATACTGTAAGGTGTGTGGAGGCATCAGGTGTCAGTTCTGTGTCAGTGACCAAAGTCTGCAAGAATGGCTGAGAGCACCAGGAGCAAAGCTAAAGAAATTGCCGATGCTCAGGCCAGAGACGATGAGGAGGTTGTCCACGAGCCCTCCAAGAGCCCGACGCCAGAGAACAGCTCTGCAGAGGACATCGCACAACCTGGCACTGCTGGACAAAATGAGGAGGAGCTCGCCCAAGGGTCCTCAACGAGCCAGATGCCAGCCCTCCGCTCTGCAATGGACAGTGAATCACCAGGCTCCGCAGCGGGCCGCAGATCACCACGTGCCATTCCACCGAGCCTGGGAGGCTCGGATAGCCTTCTTCAAATGGCTATGGCCCTTCTCCAGGCTGGAGACCAGGAGGGCTACAAGGAACTCCTGGAAGAGCGCAGGGCAGAGCGGCAGGCAGCGCGTGAAGAGCGCCAGGCAGAGCGTGAGGCTGCGGAGCGACGGCAACAGGCAGACCGTGACCACCAGCTGCAGCTAGCTCAGCTCCGGCCCTCATCAGCCACACGTGACCTTCAAGACACCAAACTTCCAAAGGTCCGTGTTGAGGACTTCCCAGTGCTGGAGAAGGATGGAGACTTGGACTCTTTCTTGACTGCTTTTGAACGGACTTGCTTGCAGCACCATCTGGACAAGGACCAGTGGGCCAAATACCTGACCCCCCGTTTAAGGGGTAAGGCCCTGGAAATCCTTGGGGACTTGCCTGCCGAGGCAGATCAGAGCTACGACACTGTCACAAACCACCGGGGGGGTCACTCAGAAATCCCCCGCGCTGGCTACCAGTACGTCACAATCGGGGGGTAACAAGTGGGGGTCACCCCTCCTTTATACCTCCCGACCGACAGACAGAGCACGTGATGCGCTCTCTAGCGCCCCTCTTATAGTCAGGCCAATTATGGAATTGCCCGACAATAAGCAAGGAGGCCGCTATACTACTTATGCCGATTATTGGAGGGTCCCCGGTGAGAGTAGGGTATATATTCCCCCGACCTCCGCGGGCGGAATATATAATATCTTCCCGAATCTTACTGGCCTCCCCACAATAATCCTTGGCACAATTCGCTGCCACCAACCGATTTACGGTAACTATTAGCCGAACACACAGACGTGGGATTCAAGATCGAGATAACAGAACAGCCCAAGATTAATTATATAATTTAATCAGCCTAAAGCACACTAGAAACTACAATATATACAATAGGGAATCTACAGAATATACATATGTCAGAGTACAGTTACAGATAAAGCATGGTCTACAACAGGTATGCAATTCAATCAGTTACCTTGTGCGTCTGGCCACAGGGGGGCGCTGTAGACCAGGTTTCTAGGAACTCCCGCAGATGTTTCCTGCACGTGACCCCCAGCGAAAGAACGCTGGAAAATGGCCGAAGTAGGGTTATCAACCTGGGCAAATCCAGGTCCCCTCCTACCTTAGTGACCTCACAGGGAGCACTGCTCCACCCCTGGCTTGAGTTATGGACAATCCACAACATGGAATATGGGCCATAACTTTGCCTGGGAGCGTCGTAGGCGGACGCCAATGCTCTCATTGTGACAGTTATGAATTTAGCTACAGAACGAGGGGACTCATGACCTGTCTGCCAGTTCCCCATTGGCTGATATCACGCCTGGGGCATTTCCCAATGTCCTGCTCCCATAAAAAGGGTGTGCCGGCATCGTCCGCATGCGGAGACACCATTTTTATGGTTGCCATATTTATCGGAAATATGGCTTGCGAGATATGAACCATTTTTTACTGGAGTCGTTCTGTCTGCTAGTTCCATAGCCTTGCTAATGAGATACAACTCTTGTTACAGGGTGACGGCAGGGAGTCATCCTGTGTCCATTGTTCCCACACCACCTCATCTCCATATCACAGGAGATGGCCATGGGATTTGTTGCTAAACCAGTTGTGTGAAGGAAAGGGGGGGTGACACCAGGAGAGGGCTTCCTGACATACTTGAATATCATGATTTATCGTCATATCTCCGGATTTACCTCACACCTCCCCCCTTTTGAGGGCGCTAGGGGGCAGCACACTCCGGTGTTCCCCCGTGCGCCCGTCCGCGACCTCTCCTTGTCGGGACAGCCCGTCTGCGTTACCGTGGTCACGGCCCCTTTTGTGGCGAATGGTGAAGTTGTATTGCTGGAGCGCAAGGCTCCATCGCAACAATCGCCCATTCGTCCCAGAGACGGTGTGCAACCAGCTGAGGGGATTGTGGTCCGTCTCCACGATGAAGTGGCGCCCGTATAGATAGGGTTGCAGACGCTGCAGGGCCCACACTATGGCCAGGCACTCCTTCTCCATTGTGGAATAGGCCACTTCCCTCGGTAACAGCTTCCGGCTCAGGTACAAGACTGGGTGCTCTTGGCTCGCAGAGTCCACCTGGCTGAGCACCGCACCGAGGCCGAAGTCACTGGCGTCGGTCTGTACTACAAACGGCCGCGTGAAGTCGGCTGCCTGTAGCACGGGCGGGCTGGACAGGGCGTCCTTTAGGGCCCGGAAGGCTGTCTCGCAGTCCATTGTCCAATCGACTGCAGAGGGCAGCTTCTTCTTGGTGAGGTCCGTCAAGGGCTTTGCCAGGCTACTATAGCATGGAACAAACCTCCTATAGTACCCAGCGGTCCCCAAGAAGGACATCACCTGCTTCTTGGTCCTGGGGGTGGGCCAGGATGCGATGGCTTCCACTTTCTCAGGCTCGGGCTTCAGTGTTCTCCCACCTACCCGGTGACCGAGGTACTGGACCTCGCTCATGGCCAGCTGACACTTTCCCGGCTTGATGGTCAAACCTGCCCGGTGGATCCGCCTGAGCACCTGTGCTAGATGCTCTAGGTGGTCCTCCCAGGTGGGACTGAAGACGGCAATGTCATCCAGGTACGCGGCCGCGTACCCTTCAAGTCCCTTGAGCAGGGTGTTGACCATCCGCTGGAAAGTGGCAGGGGCATTCCTCATCCCGAATGGCATCACCGCGGACTCGTACAGTCCAAATGGGGTAATAAAGGCAGAGCGTTCCCTGGCCTTGCGAGTCAGGGGGATCTGCCAATATCCCCGGCTCAGGTCCATGATGGTCAGGTACTGAGCCCCGGCCAACTGATCGAGCAGGTCATCGATGCGTGGCATTGGGTACGCATCGGCGACCGTGACCGCATTGAGCCCCCTGTAGTCCACGCAGAACCGAGTGGTTCGGTCCTTCTTAGGGACGAGGACTACAGGCGAGGCCCAAGCGCTGTTGGATGCCTGGATCACCCCCAGCTTCAGCATCTCGTCAATCTCCTGGCGCATGTGTTGCTGCACCTCCAGGGAGACCCGATATGCTGAACGCCGGATCGGGGGATGATCCCCAGTGTCCACGTGATGGACAGCCAAGTCAGTCCTTCCGGGCTGGTTGGTAAACAACCCCCGGAAGGGGAGGAGGGTGGCCCACAGCTGGGACCGTTGGTCTTCCAAGAGCTGGTGGCCAACCTCCACATCCTCAATGGATCCGCCTGCCCTAACCTGGGCTAGCATATCCAAGAGGGTTTCCGCTTCTCCCTCCTCGGGCAGGTTGCACACGGGGAGCGCACATGCCTCCCGCTCATGATGTGCCTTCATCATGTTCACATGGAAGGGCTTCCGCCTTCCACGGGCAGGGTCCAGGGTGACCAGGTACGTTACAGGGTTGAGCTGCTGGTACACGAGGTATGGGCCTTCCCAGGCTGCCTGAAGCTTGTCCTGTGGTACGGGGACCAGTACCCACACCTTTTGACCCACTTGGTAGGTCCTCTCACAAGCGTTCTGGTCGTACCAACGCTTCTGATCGGCCTGAGCTTGAGCCATATTGTCGGGTACCAGTTGCGTCAAGGCCTGCATTTTGTCCCGGAAGCGCATGACATACTCGATAACCGACACTCCAGGGGTGGCCAAATCCCCTTCCCAAGCCTCTTTCACCAGAGCCAGGGGGCCCCGCACACGTCGCCCGTACAGGAGCTCAAACGGTGAGAATCCTGTTGAGGCCTGTGGAACCTCCCGGTAAGCAAATAACAGGTGTGGGAGATACCGCTCCCAGTCACGCCCATGGGAGTCGACCAACATCTTAAGCATCTGCTTTAAGGTGCCATTGAACCGCTCGCACAGGCCATTAGTCTGTGGATGGTACGGGCTGGCCACCAGATGTCGCACCTGGACTTGCTTACAGAGGGCCTCCATCAGCTGGGACATGAATTGGGTCCCCCGGTCAGTGAGCATTTCCTGGGGAAAACCCACTCGGGAGAAAATCTCCAGCAATGCGGTGGCCACCTTGTCAGCCCGAATGGACGACAAGGCCACTGCTTCTGGGTACCGGGTGGCATAGTCCACTACCGTCAGTAGGAAGCGTTTCCCGGAGCTGCTGGGGATGGCCAGCGGGCCGACCAGATCCACAGCCACCCTCCTGAAAGGCTCATCGATGATTGGCAGAGATACTAGTGGGGCTTTGGGGCGTGGCCCCGCCTTCCCCACTCTCTGACAGGTTTCACACGAACGGCAGTAGGCAGCCACATCGGCCCACATTTTTGGCCAGTAGAAATGCTGGTTTAACCTGGCCTTGGTCTTAGCGATCCCTAGGTGTCCGGCCATCGGAATCTCATGTGCGTTCCGCAACAACTCCGTCCGGAACGGATAGGGTACCACCAACTGTCGGTCCCTGGGCCACGCCTCCGGTGAACCCTGCTGGACCGTGGCCCGGTACAGCCGTTCTTGGTCCCAGACCACTCGCTCCGGGTCCGAGTCCGAGGGAGGCTGTGCCGCCTGCTCCTTAAGAGCTTTCCGGCTGTCGTCAGCTTCTAACGCTGCCTGAAACCCCTGACTAGATGTGGCCAGAATCGACGAGACTGTCACATCTTCAGTCAGTACCCCGGGGCCTGTGTCCTGGCCTCCACCTGACTCGGCTGCCACTTGGTCAGAAGGGGAAGAGCTATCGGACCTCCGGGAGGCCCCTTGGCTTCCAGCACTCCCACTGCGGGTGACAGCGGCCACAGCCGCTGCGACCGTGGGTCGTGCCTGCTCCTCCTCCGTTCCTGCCCAAGTCGCCGGTTCAGGCAGACCTACCTGGCTTCCTGACACCCCGGTTGTGGGGGAACCATGCACCGAGATCTTACCTGGGAGCACTTCCGCTCCTGGACCGGCCCCAATCTCACCTGCCTGTTCCCCTCCTGCAGCAACAGAACCCCGCTGTGAAATCTCTGGGGACCCCACATTTGCTGTGGTAGCCCCCACCCCACACACTGGTCCTCCCCCTGCAGCACCCTGCTCTCTGCTTATCCCTGCAGAGGGCAACAGATCCCAGCTCACAGGCTGGTTACTTGTAGAGGCATTGTCACACCTTTCTCTGACCCCCTCCCCTGTCACAGCTGCAGCTGAGTGTGTGTCTATGGTGTCTATGCAAGCAGAAAAATCAGAGTTCACTCCCTCCTCCCTTACATCATTCATAGATAACACATTAACATTGTTAGGAGTCATGTCAGTACGGGCTGAAGGTTCAGCCCTTGGGGGGGGCCCAAACTGGGAGGTTATCTGCCCCAAATCTGTCCCAAGTAGCACGTTTGCAGGGATCCGATCAGTTACCCCCACCTCCCTCACCCCCCGCCCTGCGCCCCAGTCCACATAAATGTCAGCAACAGGCAGCGCCGGGTCAGTGCCTCCAATCCCGGAAACAGCGAGGGTTTTTCCAGGGATCAAGTCTTGGGGGGACACCATCTCAGGCCGCACCAGAGTCACCTCCGAGGCGCTGTCTCGCAGTCCTATGGTCACAGACCGGCCGACGGTGACAGGTTGGAAGCTGTCCAGGGACCTACCACCACCCCCACCCACACAATACACCTTGGGCGGCCCTTGGGACGGGGACGGAGCCGGGGCCTTGGGACGCTGAGGGCACATGGCCTTGAAGTGTCCCGGTAGGTTGCACTGGTGGCACCGTCTTGGTTCCGCCACGGGCCTGGAGAGGGGAGTTGAGGGGGACACCCCCTGCAGTCTAGGGGCAGGTGGGGCAGTCGCAGAATTCATCTTACCCCCTCTCCAGGTGCTGCTGGTGGCCGCTCTCCTGGCCTCAGGGGCCCGGTTGTTGGTGTAGTCATCGGCAAGGGCAGCTGTAGCCGTGGACCCCTTTGGCTTCTGGTCTCGGATGAACTGGCGGAGATCCTCAGGGCAGTTCCACAAGAGTTGCTCCGTGATGAACAAGTCCAGGATCTCCGGTCCGGTGGAAAGCTGCAGGCCTTGGGTCCAGTGGTCGGCAGCTCGGGCAAGTGCCCGCCTGTGGTCAGCCCAGGAGTCCTTTGGTCCCTTCTGTAGGCTCCGGAACTTCTTGCGGTAGGACTCCGGGGTGAGGTTGTACTGTTGGATCAGGGCCCGCTTGATGGTGTCGTAGCCCTGATCTGCCTCAGCAGGCAAGTCCCCAAGGACATCCAGGGCCTTACCCCTTAAACGGGGGGTCAGGTATTTGGCCCACTGGTCCTTGTCCAGATGGTGCTGCAAGCAAGTCCGTTCAAAAGCAGTCAAGAAAGAGTCCAAGTCTCCATCCTTCTCCAGCACTGGGAAGTCCTCAACACGGACCTTTGGAAGTTTGGTGTCTCGAAGGTCACATGTGGCTGATGAGGGCCGGAGCTGAGCTAGCTGCAGCTGGTAGTCACGGTCTGCCTGTCGCTCTCGCTCTTCACGCGCTGCCTGCCGCTCTCGCTCCGCAGCCTGACGCTCTGCGTGCCGCTCCGCAGCCTCAGCGTCACGCGCTGCCTGCCGCTCTGCCCTGCGCTCTGCCAGGAGTTCCTTGTAGCCCTTCTGGTCTCCAGCCTGGAGAAGGGCCATAGCCATTTGAAGAAGGCTATCCGAGCCTCCCAGGCTCGGTGGAATGGCACGTGGTGATCTGCGGCACGCTGCAGAGCTAGGCGATTCACTGTCCCTTTCAGAGCGGAGGGCTGGCATCTGGCTCGTTGAGGAACCTTGGGTGAGCTCCTCCTCATCTTGTCCAGCAGTGCCAGGTTGCGCAATGTCCTCGGCAGAACGGTTTTCTGGCGTCGAGCTCCTGGAGGACTCGTGGGCAACCTCCTCATTGCTGTCCACAGCACCGTCCTCCCTCTCTTCGGCTCCTGCCTTAGCATTGGCCAGTTGCATAGCTCTGCTCCTGGTGCCATCAGCCATTCTTGCAGACTTTTGGTCACTGACACAGAACTGACACCTGATGCCTCCACACACCTTACAGTATCTGCACTCTGACACTCTAGTGTTGAGCTAGTCTGAAGACCCCAGCAGCCACAGCTGCTGCAGGCAGTCTTTAGTGTCTGGGAGTATGGGTCTCACACTCACACACACTATTATCTCGATCCCACCGCTATGCCACCAATATGTCACAAACCACCGGGGGGGTCACTCAGAAATCCCCCGCGCTGGCTACCAGTACGTCACAATCGGGGGGTAACAAGTGGGGGTCACCCCTCCTTTATACCTCCCGACCGACAGACAGAGCACGTGATGCGCTCTCTAGCGCCCCTCTTATAGTCAGGCCAATTATGGAATTGCCCGACAATAAGCAAGGAGGCCGCTATACTACTTATGCCGATTATTGGAGGGTCCCCGGTGAGAGTAGGGTATATATTCCCCCGACCTCCGCGGGCGGAATATATAATATCTTCCCGAATCTTACTGGCCTCCCCACAATAATCCTTGGCACAATTCGCTGCCACCAACCGATTTACGGTAACTATTAGCCGAACACACAGACGTGGGATTCAAGATCGAGATAACAGAACAGCCCAAGATTAATTATATAATTTAATCAGCCTAAAGCACACTAGAAACTACAATATATACAATAGGGAATCTACAGAATATACATATGTCAGAGTACAGTTACAGATAAAGCATGGTCTACAACAGGTATGCAATTCAATCAGTTACCTTGTGCGTCTGGCCACAGGGGGGCGCTGTAGACCAGGTTTCTAGGAACTCCCGCAGATGTTTCCTGCACGTGACCCCCAGCGAAAGAACGCTGGAAAATGGCCGAAGTAGGGTTATCAACCTGGGCAAATCCAGGTCCCCTCCTACCTTAGTGACCTCACAGGGAGCACTGCTCCACCCCTGGCTTGAGTTATGGACAATCCACAACATGGAATATGGGCCATAACTTTGCCTGGGAGCGTCGTAGGCGGACGCCAATGCTCTCATTGTGACAGTTATGAATTTAGCTACAGAACGAGGGGACTCATGACCTGTCTGCCAGTTCCCCATTGGCTGATATCACGCCTGGGGCATTTCCCAATGTCCTGCTCCCATAAAAAGGGTGTGCCGGCATCGTCCGCATGCGGAGACACCATTTTTATGGTTGCCATATTTATCGGAAATATGGCTTGCGAGATATGAACCATTTTTTACTGGAGTCGTTCTGTCTGCTAGTTCCATAGCCTTGCTAATGAGATACAACTCTTGTTACAGGGTGACGGCAGGGAGTCATCCTGTGTCCATTGTTCCCACACCACCTCATCTCCATATCACAGGAGATGGCCATGGGATTTGTTGCTAAACCAGTTGTGTGAAGGAAAGGGGGGGTGACACCAGGAGAGGGCTTCCTGACATACTTGAATATCATGATTTATCGTCATATCTCCGGATTTACCTCACAGACACCATCAAGCGGGCCCTGATCCAACAGTACAACCTCACTCCAGAGTCCTACCGCAAGAAGTTCTGGAGCCTACAGAAGGGACCAAAGGACTCCTGGGCTGACCACAGGCGGGCACTTGCCCGAGCTGCCGACCACTGGACCCAAGGCCTGCAGCTTTCCACCGGACCGGAGATCCTGGACTTGTTCATCACGGAGCAACTCTTGTGGAACTGCCCTGAGGATCTCCGCCAGTTCATCCGAGACCAGAAGCCAAAGGGGTCCACGGCTACAGCTGCCCTGGCCGATGACTACACCAACAATCGGGCTCCTGAAGCCAGGAGAGCAGCCACCAGCAGCACCTGGAGAGGGGGTAAGATGAATTCTGCGACTGCCCCACCTGCCCCTAGACTGCAGGGGGTGTCCCCCTCAACTCCCCTCTCCAGGCCCGTGGCAGAACCAAGACGGTGCCACCAGTGCAACCTACCTGGACACTTCAAGGCCATGTGCCCTCAGCGTCCCAAGGCCCCGGCTCCGTCCCCGTCCCAAGGGCCGCCCAAGGTGTATTGTGTGGGTGGGGGTGGTGGTAGGTCCCTGGACAGCTTCCAACCTGTCACCGTCGGCCGGTCTGTGACCATAGGACTGCGAGACAGCGCCTCGGAGGTGACTCTGGTGCGGCCTGAGATGGTGTCCCCCCAAGACTTGATCCCTGGAAAAACCCTCGCTGTCTCCGGGATTGGAGGCATTGACCCGGCGCTGCCTGTTGCTGACATTTATGTGGACTGGGGCGCAGGGCGAGGGGTGAGGGAGGTGGGGGTAACTGATCGGATCCCCGCAAACGTGCTACTTGGGACAGATTTGGGGCAGATAACCTCCCAGTTTGGGCCCCAACCAAGGGCTGAACCTTCAGCCAGTACTGACATGCCTCCGGACAATGTTAATGTGTTATCTATGAATGATGTAAGGGAGGAGGGAGTGAACTCTGATATTTCTGCTTGCACAGACACCATAGACACACACACAGCTGCAGCTGTGACAGGGGAGGGGGTCAGAGAAAGGTGTGACAATGCCTCTACAAGTAATCAGCCTGTGAGCTGGGATCTGCTGCCCTCTGCAGGGATAAGCAGAGAGCAGGGTGCTGCAGGGGGAGGACCAGTGTGTGGGGTGGGGGCTACCACAGCAAATGTGGGGTCCCCAGAGATTTCACAGCGGGGTTCTGTTGCTGCAGGAGGGGAACAGGCAGGTGAGATTGGGGCCGGTCCAGGAGCGGAAGTGCTCCCAGGTAAGATCTCGGTGCATGGTTCCCCCACAACCGGGGTGTCAGGAAGCCAGGTAGGTCTGCCTGAACCGGCGACTTGGTCAGGAACGGAGGAGGAGCAGGCACGACCCACGGTCGCAGCGGCTGTGGCCGCTGTCACCCGCAGTGGGAGTGCTGGAAGCCAAGGGGCCTCCCGGAGGTCCGATAGCTCTTCCCCTTCTGACCAAGTGGCAGCCGAGTCAGGTGGAGGCCAGGACACAGGTCCCGGGGTACTGACCGAAGATGTGACAGTCTCGTCGATTCTGGCCACATCTAGTCAGGGGTTTCAGGCAGCGTTAGAAGCTGACGACAGCCTGAAAGCTCTTAAGGAGCAGGCGGCCCAGCCTCCCTCGGACTCGGACCCGGAGCGAGTGGTCTGGGACCAAGGACGGCTGTACCGGGCCACGGTCCAGCAGGGTTCACCGGAGGCGTGGCCCAGGGACCGACAGTTGGTGGTACCCTATCCGTTCCGGACGGAGTTGTTGCGGATCGCACATGAGATTCCGATGGCCGGACACCTAGGGATCGCTAAGACCAAGGCCAGGTTAAACCAGCATTTCTACTGGCCAAAAATGGGGGCCGATGTGGCTGCCTACTGCCGTTCGTGTGAAACCTGTCAGAGAGTGGGGAAGGCGGGGCCACACCCCAAAGCCCCACTAGTATCTCTGCCAATCATCGATGAGCCTTTCAGGAGGGTGGCTGTGGATCTGGTCGGCCCGCTGGCCATCCCCAGCAGCTCCGGGAAACGCTTCATACTGACGGTAGTGGACTATGCCACCCGGTACCCAGAAGCAGTGGCCTTGTCGTCCATTCGGGCTGACAAGGTGGCCACCGCATTGCTGGAGATTTTCTCCCGAGTGGGTTTTCCCCAGGAAATGCTCACTGACCGGGGGACCCAATTCATGTCCCAGCTGATGGAGGCCCTCTGTAAGCAGGTCCAGGTGCGACATCTGGTGGCCAGCCCGTACCATCCACAGACTAATGGCCTGTGCGAGCGGTTCAATGGCACCTTAAAGCAGATGCTTAAGATGTTGGTCGACTCCCATGGGCGTGACTGGGAGCGGTATCTCCCACACCTGTTATTTGCTTACCGGGAGGTTCCACAGGCCTCAACAGGATTCTCACCGTTTGAGCTCCTGTACGGGCGACGTGTGCGGGGCCCCCTGGCTCTGGTGAAAGAGGCTTGGGAAGGGGATTTGGCCACCCCTGGAGTGTCGGTTATCGAGTATGTCATGCGCTTCCGGGACAAAATGCAGGCCTTGACGCAACTGGTACACGACAATATGGCTCAAGCCCAGGCCGATCAGAAGCGTTGGTACGACCAGAACGCTTGTGAGAGGACCTACCAAGTGGGTCAAAAGGTGTGGGTACTGGTCCCCGTACCACAGGACAAGCTTCAGGCAGCCTGGGAAGGCCCATACCTCGTGTACCAGCAGCTCAACCCTGTGACGTACCTGGTCACCCTGGACCCTGCCCGTGGAAGGCGGAAGCCCTTCCATGTGAACATGATGAAGGCACATCATGAGCGGGAGGCATGTGCGCTCCCCGTGTGCAACCTGCCCGAGGAGGGAGAAGCGGAAACCCTCTTGGATATGCTAGCCCAGGTTAGGGCAGGCGGATCCATTGAGGATGTGGAGGTTGGCCACCAGCTCTTGGAGGACCAACGGTCCCAGCTGTGGGCCACCCTACACCCCTTCCGGGGGTTGTTTACCAACCAGCCCGGAAGGACTGACTTGGCTGTCCATCACGTGGACACTGGGGATCATCCCCCGATCCGGCGTTCAGCATATCGGGTCTCCCTGGAGGTGCAGCAACACATGCGCCAGGAGATTGACGAGATGCTGAAGCTGGGGGTGATCCAGGCATCCAACAGCGCTTGGGCCTCGCCTGTAGTCCTCGTCCCTAAGAAGGACCGAACCACTCGGTTCTGCGTGGACTACAGGGGGCTCAATGCTGTCACGGTCGCCGATGCGTACCCAATGCCACGCATCGATGACCTGCTCGATCAGTTGGCCGGGGCTCAGTACCTGACCATCATGGACCTGAGCCGGGGATATTGGCAGATCCCCCTGACTCGCAAGGCCAGGGAACGCTCTGCCTTTATTACCCCATTTGGACTGTACGAGTCCACGGTGATGCCATTCGGGATGAGGAATGCCCCTGCCACTTTCCAGCGGATGGTCAACACCCTGCTCAAGGGACTTGAAGGGTACGCGGCCGCGTACCTGGATGACATTGCTGTCTTCAGTCCCACCTGGGAAGATCACCTAGAGCATCTAGCACAGGTGCTCAGGCGGGTCCACCGGGCAGGTTTGACCATCAAGCCGGGCAAGTGTCAGCTGGCCATGAGCGAGGTCCAGTACCTCGGTCACCGGGTAGGCGGGGGAACACTGAAGCCCGAGCCTGAGAAAGTGGAGGCCATCGCATCCTGGCCCACCCCCAGGACCAAGAAGCAGGTGATGTCCTTCTTGGGGACCGCTGGGTACTATAGGAGGTTTGTTCCATGCTATAGTAGCCTGGCAAAGCCCCTGACGGACCTCACCAAGAAGAAGCTGCCCTCTGCAGTCGATTGGACAATGGACTGCGAGACAGCCTTCCGGGCCCTAAAGGACGCCCTGTCCAGCCCGCCCGTGCTACAGGCAGCCGACTTCACGCGGCCGTTTGTAGTACAGACCGACGCCAGTGACTTCGGCCTCGGTGCGGTGCTCAGCCAGGTGGACTCTGCGAGCCAAGAGCACCCAGTCTTGTACCTGAGCAGGAAGCTGTTACCGAGGGAAGTGGCCTATTCCACAATGGAGAAGGAGTGCCTGGCCATAGTGTGGGCCCTGCAGCGTCTGCAACCCTATCTATACGGGCGCCACTTCATCGTGGAGACGGACCACAACCCCCTCAGCTGGTTGCACACCGTCTCTGGGACGAATGGGCGATTGTTGCGATGGAGCCTTGCGCTCCAGCAATACAACTTCACCATTCGCCACAAAAGGGGCCGTGACCACGGTAACGCAGACGGGCTGTCCCGACAAGGAGAGGTCGCGGACGGGCGCACGGGGGAACACCGGAGTGTGCTGCCCCCTAGCGCCCTCAAAAGGGGGGAGGTGTGAGGTAAATCCGGAGATATGACGATAAATCATGATATTCAAGTTATGTCAGGAAGCCCTCTCCTGGTGTCACCCCCCCTTTCCTTCACACAACTTGTTTAGCAACCCATCCCATGGCCATCTCCTGTGATATGGAAATTAGGTGATGTGGGAACAAAGGACACAGGATGACTCCCTGCCGTCACCCTGTAACAAGAGTTGTATCTCATTATAAGGCTCTGGAACTAGCCAGACAGAACGACTCCAGTAAAAAATGGTTCATATCTCGCAAGCCATATTTCCGATAAATATGGCAACCATAAAAATGGTGTTTTCGCATGCGGACGATGCTGGCACACCTTTTTTATGGGAGCGGGAGCTTGGGAAATACCCCAGGCGTGATATCAGCCAATGTGGAACTAGTAGACAAGTCATGAAACCTCTCATTCTGTAGCTAAATTCATAACTGTCACAATGAGAGCATTGGCGTCCGCCTACGACGCTCCCAGGCCAAGTTATGGCCATATTCCATGTTGTGGATTTTGTCCATAACTCCAGCCAGGGGTGGAGCAGTGCTCCCTCTGAGGTCACGAAGGTAGGAGGGGACCTGGATTTGCCCAGGTTGATAACCCTACTTCGGCCATTTTCCAGTGTTCTTTCGCTGGGGGTCACGTGCAGGAAACATCTGTGGGAGTTCCTAGAAACCTGGTCTACAGCGCCCCCCTGTGGCCAGACGCACAAGGTAACTGATTGAATTGCATACCTGTTTGTAAACCATGCTTGATCTGTAACTGTACTCTGACCTATGTATATTCTGTAGATTCCCTATTGTATATATTGTAGTTTCTAGTGTGCTTTAGGCTGATTAAATTATATAATTAATCTTGGGCTGTTCTGTTATCTCGATCTTGAATCCCACGTCTGTGTGTTCGGCTAATAGTTACCGTGAAGCGGTTGGTGGCAGCGAGTTGTGCCAAGGATTATTGTGGGGAGGCCAGTGAGATTCGGGAAGATATTATATATTCCGCCCGCGGAGGTCGGGGGAATATATACCCTACTCTCACCGGGGACCCTTCAATAATCGGCATAAGTAGTATAGCGGCCTCCTTGCTTATTGTCGGGCAATTCCATAATTGGCCTGACTATAAGAGGGGCGCTAGAGAGCGCGTCACGTGCTCTGTCTGTCGGTCGGGAGGTATAAAGGAGGGGTGACCCCCACTTGTTACCCCCCGATTGTGACGTACTGGTAGCCAGCGCGGGGGATTTCTGAGTGACCCCCCCGGTGGTTTGTGACATAGAGCTATTGTTCTTTCTTATTGTCTGTCTTCCAGCTTTTCTTTCCATCCTTTCTATCCATTATTTTATCATATTTTGTTTCTCCTTTAAAAAACGCAATACCAAAACCGCATGAAAACCGCACCTACATTACAAGCGGGTGTTTTACATTTCCAGGCTCTCTGATACGGTGCAGAAACTACCGCCAGGCTGTCAGGTTGTGAATGAGCACAGAGAGGTTTCCATTCATTCACAGCAAGCAGAGATCCTGCAGTACTGAGAGGAAATCTGAGAGAAAGGAGAGGGCGAGTCTGTGCTGTGGCGGATCCGATATTCACACACTGTCCGCTAGTGGCGCGTAATATCTGTCGCTTCGTCTACAGGGGGAGGTGGGGTCACACAGGTGTCTGGTCGGGGGGGGTCACACAGGTGTCTGGTCGGGGGGGGGTCACACAGGTGTCTAGTCGGGGGGGTCACACAGGTGTCTGGTCGGGGGGGTCACACAGGTGTCTGGTCGGGAGGGGGTCACACAGGTGTCTGGTCGGGGGGGTCACACAGGTGTCTAGTCGGCGGGGGTCACACAGGTGTCTGGTCAGGAAGGGGGGGTCATACAGGTGTCCAGTCGGGGGGGTCACACAGGTGTCTGGTCGGGGGGGGTCACACAGGTGTCTGGTTGGGGGGGTCACACAGGTGTCTAGTGTTGGGGAGGTCACACAGGTGTCTGGTCGGGAAGGGGGGTCACACAGGTGTCTGGGCGGGAAGGGGGGTCACACAGGTGTCTGGTCGGGAAGGGGGGGTCACACAGGTGTCTGGTCGGGGGGGGTCACACAGGTGTCTAGTGTTGGGGTGGTCACACAGGTGTCTGGTCGTGGGGGTCACACAGGTGTCTAGTGTTGGGGTGGTCACACAGGTGTCTGGTCGAGGGGGGGGTCACACAGGTGTCTAGTGTTGGGGTGGTCACACAGGTGTCTGGTCGGGGGGGGTCACACAGGTGTCTAGTGTTGGGGTGGTCACACAGGTGTCTGGTCGGGGGGGGTCACACAGGTGTCTGGTCGTGGGAGGGTCACACAGGTGTCTAGTGTTGGGGGGGTCACACAAGTGTCTAGTGTTGGGGTGGTCACACAGGTGTCTGGTCACGGGGGGTCACACAGGTGTCTAGTGTTGGGGTGGTCACACAGGTGTCTGGTCACGGGGGTCACACAGGTGTCTAGTGTTGGGGTGGTCACACAGGTGTCTGGTCGCGGGGGGGTCACACAGGTGTCTGGTCGGGGAGGGGTCACTCAGGTGTCTAGTGTTGGGGTGGTCACACAGGTGTCTAGTGTTGGGGCGGTCACACAGGTGCCTGGTCGGGAAGGGGGGTCACACAGGTGTCTGGTTAGGGGGGTCACATTTCTGGCGGTGTGGGGTCAGGGGTCATACAGGTGTCTTGTCGGGGTCACACTTCTGGCCGTGCGTGGCTGGGGTACACAGAGCATAGTCCGGTGAGGAGCGGTTACCCTGACAGAGGCCTCCGGTCTGGATGACGTATCCGGGGTCACAGGCACAGTGCTGAACTCCCTGCGCGGTGGAGCATCGGGCCGGACGCTGCGGCGAGGACGATGTGTTGGTCAAAGATGTCAGCTCTGTGGATAGAGAAAACTTGACAGTAAAACATCGTGGACCCTCTACCCCATAAACAGCTTACATCTGTAACTCCAGGGGACGGTGCAGAGCCCCCAAACCCAGAGACAGGGGGCAGTGGAGCGCAGGACTCCAAAACCTGGGAATGGGCAGAACCTGGGGGGGGGGGCAGTGTGGATCGCAGGGTCCCACCAGAACCCGGGGACTGGGGGTGGCAGTGTGGATCGCAGGGTCCCAGGACCCAGGGATGGTGCAGAGTGTGAGGTTGCAGAACCGGGAGGCAGTAGGAGCGCAGGGTCCCAGAGCCCGGGGGGTAGTGTGGAGCGTAGTGACCAGAACCCATGGTTGGTTCAGAGCTCATGGTCTTCTGTACTGGGTGCGGGGTCCCGGGGGCCTGTACTGGGTGCGGGGTCCCGTGGCCGACTGGGCCTACACTGGGCGCGGGGTCCCGTGGCCGACTGGGCCTACACTGGGCGCGGGGTCCCGTGGGAGACTGGGCCTACACTGGGCGCGGGGTCCTGTGGGCGACTGGGCCTACACTGGGCGCGGGGTCACGTGGCCTACTGGGCCTACACTGGGCGCAAGGTCCTGGGGGCAGGCGGGCCTGTGTTGGGTGCGGGGTCCCGGGGGCGGCTTGGTCTGTGCTGGGCGCGGAGTCTAGGTCATCTCTCTGCAGTATGAAACAAGTGATAGATTCCTCTGCTTCCGGCAGAGGGTGCCGGTTATTCTCATTAATTTGGATGCTTGGGCTGGAGGTGGAAGGAGCTGCCGGAGCCCTTATCACAAGTTGCTGTGTAGGCTGCAGTCCTGGTTCTGACGGCTGCAGTCTGTTGTGTTTCCCCGTCTTACTGTCACGTGTATACAGGCTCAGGTTCAGGATCACCAGCTGAGACCATGCCCATTTATACAGTATTGCTTTCCTTTGGGCACGTAAGGGTTACCTTCTTCTCTGGTGCAGCAGCAGACTCACTCAGCTGCCGTCAGCTCTTCATTTCCGGCCTGTATATAATCCCTCTGCTTCCTGGAGAGGTTGCTGGATATTCAACTCAGCTGGAGCTAGCCCAGGAGCAGAGAGGATGTGTCTGGTGCCATCTGCTGGAATTGTAGTAAATTGTTTCTACTACCCCCTTCTCTTTGTAGCCTTACCCATGCACCTTTGCTTATTCCCTGGAACAGATTTTAGGTGTGTGTCAGGTTTTGTTTACTCCCGTCTGTTGTTCTGTGCGAGTGGATTTTTAGGATCTCTGTCCTGGTCAGTCCCCTGGGTGGTGGGGACTTAGTTATCAGGGCCAGGATAGGAGACAGGGCCATGTTGGAGGCTCAACCCTGACAACCTTAAAGAAGTCTGCCATCAGGAAAGGGACAGCACAGGGTCCCCAGTCTTAGGGTCAGTTTAGGGGCCCCTTTGCCATTCTGTTCTCCCCGTCACACTTTCCTTCCCTTGTTGTTGTTTTTTTAGCGCAGCAGTGGGGCCAGCATCACTCACCTGCCAGCTCACTAGCCACGGCTATTACAGGGTCTCAGGTATCCGGCTCGATGTCCAGTTCGGACTGGCTAGGAGTACAGGGTACAGCTGCAGGTGAGTGCAGGTGGTGTCTCATCTTCCCCCTCACTAGCGCTAGGGCCCACCGTTATCGTGTCTTCGGTGTACCCTTTGTTGTGTATCGCGTTGTGTGCCAGACTTCCCATAGTCACTAGCGTGACAAAATAACTGGCCCAACCCTTTTTTGCTGAGCCTATATGGCTTCGGCTGCTGCATTGGCGCACCTGCTGCAGAGTCCTTTCACAAGAGGTGGTTGCGCTGTGGTCTCAGGTGGTAGAACATCTGCAGCATGTGGAGGGTCTCATGGTCGCGGCCTAGACACAGCCTGAACCTAAGGTTGCTCTCCTAGACTGGTTTTCTGGGGGGGCGGCCTTGTTCCTCAGAGATTGAGGAACAGTGGGTGGGGGCTGTAGTCTCCCTGTTGCGGGAGGGTCCCCAGTCCTGGGCCTTCTCTCTGCTGACCTTTGCAGCTGGTATACAAGTTCTTTGCGGCTTTGGCCCTGGTCTATGGTGATCTTGACAGCGTCTCCCTTGTGGAATTTAATCTCCATAGTCTCCAGCTCTCAGGAGTCGGTTCTTTCAGAGATTGTCTTTTCGGCTGAGGGATCCTCTGGTCCAGTATGCTGCCCCATAGTTGCTGGAGGCGCCATGTGCCTCGCTATAGGGGAAGATAGGCGCCTCAGGGACAGACCAACTAGGACCCGGTTCCTTGTAGATCTTCCGCAGGAGGAGGTCCTACTAGTACATCTGGATGATCCTGTGCAGGTGGTGGGGGGGGTCCCCTCGTACTAAGCCATCTGCGTTTTGCTGTGGGATGGAGGCGTTCTTTTTCTGCGGTCACAAGGGTGCCTGTTATTCTCATTTATTTGGATGCTTGGCCTGGAGGTGGAAGGAGCTGATGGAGCCCTTATTACAAGTTGCTGACTGCAGCAGTCTGTTCTTGTTTTCCCCTGTCTGGATTTCCTTCCCCTGCTGTTATTAGTGCAGCGGTGGGGCCAGCGTCCCTCACCTACCATCTCACTAGCCAGGGTTTTTACAGGGTCTGCCAGGGTCTCAGGTATCCTGTTCAGTGACAGGTGCAGAACCTATAGAGGGACTGGCTAGGAGTGCAGGGTACAGCTGCAGGTGACTGCAGGAGGTGTCCATCTGCCCCCTCACTAGCGTTAGGGCCCACCGTTGTTATTGTATCCCCGGTGTACCCTTTGTTGTGTTGTGTGTCATGTTGTACGCCATACTTCCCATAGGCACTAGCGTGACACCCGGGGTCGGCTGAACCTGTGCTGGGCGCGGAGACCTGGGGTCAGCTTAACCTGTGCTGGGCGTGGAGTCGCGGGGTTGGCAGGGCCTGTGCTGGGCGCGGAGTCGCGGGTCGGCCAGGCCTGTGCTCGGTGTGGAGTTCCGAGGGGCACTTTGCGTTGGGCAGTTATGCGCGGGGCAGATCGCTCATCCTCTGCGGTACACGGTTGTGTGGCTGATGTGGGGGCTCCATGCCTGGGTCCCAGTCCCCCTGCAGTCCAGTCCTAGCTGTTACCACTGCAGACGGCAGGCTGTCCGCTCCAGGTCCGATTGTCCGTGCAGGTTCTGGACTCGGAGCCGGTCAGCTGGAAGCCGGCGTCACACAGGAAATGCAGCTCATGTCCCGGCTTCAGCTTTTTGCCCAGGATCCGACCGTGACGAGGCGGCTTCAGCTGTGGACAGGAGTCTGCGGTGGGAAGAGACCACAGTGAGGAGACAATCAGCAGGTTGGTACAGTACGGGGGGGCGCTCAGCACCTACCTTTATCCTCTCGCCTCTGCAGCTGCCCCCTCAGCTGGTTCAGTCTTCTGTTCAATGTCCTCAGCCCCCGCAGGTACGAGGCCTCGTGGTCGGTGAGCAGCTTCTGGACCTGGCGCAGGACACGGAGAGCCTCCCGCTGCTCAGGACAGACCTGACGGTACAGAGCGCTGACTCTGACTGCGGCTGGATCTACTGAGACCCCACATCATGTACCCCAAAATCACAGCAATCTGCAGCGGTGGCCGCTATCCTGCAGTCATCGGGCCTCATCAGGGGCAGACAGACCATCACTGCAACCAGTGCACCACAGGGGCCGATAAATCAGGGGGCGCCGAGAGGTCGGGGTGATGGAAGTAGAGATATATTGGATTGTGAGCTCCGGGGTCGGGGATGATGGGATGAGTGGTGCGTTGTGTGTCAGCTTCACCCCCACAGACCCCGGTGTGGCTGTCACTCACCTCTGGAGGACTCTCCTGCCCGGCGCAGTCCCCCAGCAGGTGGAGGGAGAGGCTCAACAGGAGGATTGTCTGCAGCATGGCGTCCGCACAGATGTTCTCCGGGGTTCACACGTCCTACAGGACACGATGGGAGTTGTAATCATTGCCGCAGCTCCTGGAACATCCTGATCCTCCTGTGCTGGTCCACATCCACACAATGAGGGCCCCACACTGTCCCTACACAGGGGCCCCCACACTGTCCCTACACAGGGGCCCCCACACTGTCCCTACACAGGGGCCCCCACATTGTCCCTACACAGGGGCCCCCATACTGTCCCTACACAGGGGCCCCCACATTGTCCCTACACAGGGGCCCCCATACTGTCCCTACACAGGCGCCCCCATACTGTCCCTACACAGGACCCCCCATACTGTCCCTATACAGGGGCCCCCACACTGTCCTTACACAGGGGCTCCCATACTGTCCCTACACAGGGGCTCCCATACTGTCCCTACACAGGGACCCTCAACACTGTCCCTACACAGGGGCCCGCACACTGTCCCTACACAGGGACCCTCCATACTGTCCCTACACAGGGGCCCCCATACTGTCCCTACACAGGGACCCTCAACACTGTCCCTACACAGGGGCCCCCATACTGTCCCTACACAGGGACCCTCCATACTGTCCCTACACAGGGGCCCCCATACTGTCCCTACACAGGGGCACCCATACTGTCCCTACACAGGGACCCCCATACTGTCCCTACACAGGGGCCCCCATACTGTCTCTACACAGGGGCTCCCATACAGTCCCTACACAGGGGCCCCCATACTGTCCCTACACAGGGACCCTCCATACTGTCCCTACACAGGGCCCCCCACACTGTCCCTACACAGGGGCTCCCATACTGTCCCTACACAGGGGCTCCCATACTGTCCCTACACAGGGACCCCCCATACTGTCCCTATACAGGGGCCCCCACACTGTCCTTACACAGGGGCTCCCATACTGTCCCTACACAGGGGCTCCCATACTGTCCCTACACAGGGGCCCCCATACTGTCCCTACACAGGGGACCCCACACTGTCCCTACACAGGGGCCCCCACCCTGTCCCTACACAGGGGCCCCCATCCTGTCCCTACACAGGGGCCCCCACACTGTCCTTACACAGGGGCTCCCATACTGTCCCTACACAGGGGCTCCCATACTGTCCCTACTCAGGGCCCCCCACACTGTCCCTACACAGGGGCTCCATACTGTCCTTACAGAGGGGCCCCCACACTGTCCCTAGACATGGACCCCCCCATACTGTCCCTACACAGGGGCCCCCATACTGTCCCTACACAGGGACCCTCAACACTGTCCCTACACAGGGGCCCCCATACTGTCCCTACACAGGGACCCTCCATACTGTCCCTACACAGCGGCCCCCATACTGTCCCTACACAGGGGCACCCATACTGTCCCTACACAGGGACCCCCATACTGTCCCTACACAGGGGCCCCCATACTGTCTCTACACAGGGGCTCCCATACAGTCCCTACACAGGGCCCCCCATACTGTCCCTACACAGGGACCCTCCATACTGTCCCTACACAGGGCCCCCCACACTGTCCCTACACAGGGGCTCCCATACTGTCCCTACACAGGGGCTCCCATACTGTCCCTACACAGGGACCCCCCATACTGTCCCTATACAGGGGCCCCCACACTGTCCTTACACAGGGGCTCCCATACTGTCCCTACACAGGGGCTCCCATACTGTCCCTACACAGGGGACCCCACACTGTCCCTACACAGGGGCCCCCATCCTGTCCCTACACAGGGGCCCCCACACTGTCCTTACACAGGGGCTCCCATACTGTCCCTACACAGGGGCTCCCATACTGTCCCTACACAGGGACCCCCCATACTGTCCCTATACAGGGGCCCCCACACTGTCCTTACACAGGGGCTCCCATACTGTCCCTACACAGGGACCCTCAACACTGTCCCTACACAGGGGCCCGCACACTGTCCCTACACAGGGACCCTCCATACTGTCCCTACACAGGGGCCCCCATACTGTCCCTACACAGGGACCCTCAACACTGTCCCTACACAGGGGCCCCCATACTGTCCCTACACAGGGACCCCCCATACTGTCCCTACACAGGGGCCCCCATACTGTCCCTACACAGGGGCTCCCATACTGTCCCTACACAGGGGCCCCCATACTGTCCCTACACAGGGACCCTCCATACTGTCCCTACACAGGGCCCCCCACACTGTCCCTACACAGGGGACCCCACACTGTCCCTACACAGGGGCCCCCACCCTGTCCCTACACAGGGGCCCCCATCCTGTCCCTACACAGGGGCCCCCACACTGTCCTTACACAGGGGCTCCCATACTGTCCCTTCACAGGGGCTCCCATACTGTCCCTACACAGGGACCCCCCATACTGTCCCTATACAGGGGCCCCCACACTGTCCTTACACAGGGGCTCCCATACTGTCCCTACACAGGGACCCTCAACACTGTCCCTACACAGGGGCCCGCACACTGTCCCTACACAGGGACCCTCCATACTGTCCCTACACAGGGGCCCCCATACTGTCCCTACACAGGGACCCTCAACACTGTCCCTACACAGGGGCCCCCATACTGTCCCTACACAGGGACCCCCCATACTGTCCCTACACAGGGGCCCCCATACTGTCCCTACACAGGGGCTCCCATACTGTCCCTACACAGGGGCCCCCATACTGTCCCTACACAGGGACCCTCCATACTGTCCCTACACAGGGCCCCCCACACTGTCCCTACACAGGGGCTCCCATACTGTCCCTACACAGGGGCTCCCATACTGTCCCTACACAGGGACCCCCCATACTGTCCCTACACAGGGCCCCTCACACTGTCCTTACACAGGGGCTCCCATACTGTCCCTACACAGGGGCTCCCATACTGTCCCTACACAGGGACCCTCAACACTGTCCCTACACAGGGGCCCGCACACTGTCCCTACACAGGGACCCTCCATACTGTCCCTATACAGGGGCCCCCACACTGTCCTTACACAGGGGCTCCCATACTGTCCCTACACAGGGGCTCCCATACTGTCCCTACACAGGGGACCCCACATTGTCCCTACACAGGGGCCCCCACCCTGTCCCTACACAGGGGCCCCCATCCTGTCCCTACACAGGGGCCCCCATCCTGTCCCTACACAGGGGCCCCCATCCTGTCCCTACACAGGGGCCCCCATCCTGTCCCTACACAGGGGCCCCATACTGTCCTTACAGAGGGGCCCCCATACTGTCCCTACACAGGGGCCCCCAAACTGTCCCTACACAGGGGCCCCCATCCTGTCCCTACACAGGGGCCCCATACTGTCCCTACACAGGGGCCCCCATACTGTCCCTACACAGGGGCCCTCATACTGTCCCTACACAGGGGACCCCACACTGTCCCTACACAGGGAACCCCCATACTGTCCCTACACAGGGGCCCCCATCCTGTCCCTACACAGGGGCCCCATACTGTCCTTACAGAAGGGCCCCCATACTGTCCCTACACAGGGGCCCCCAAACTGTCCCTACACAGGGGCCCCCATCCTGTCCCTACACAGGGGCCCTCATACTGTCCCTACACAGGGGCTCCCATACTGTCCTTACAGAAGGGCCCCCACACTGTCCCTACACAGGGACCCCCATACTGTCCCTACACAGTGGCCCCCATACTGTCCCTTCACAGGGTCTCCCATACTGTCCTTACAGAAGGGCCCCGACACTGTCCCTACACATGGACCCCCCATACTGTCCCTACACAGAGGTCCCCATACTGTCCCTACACAGGGGCCCCCACACTGTCCCTACACAGGGGTCCCCATACTGTCCTTACACAGGGGCCCCCACACTGTCCCTACACAGGGGCTCCATACTGTCCTTACAGAGGGGCCCCCACACTGTCCCTACACATGGACCCCCCCATACTGTCCCTACACAGGGGTCCCCATACTGTCCCTACACAGGGGTCCCCACACTGTCCCTACACAGGGGTCCCCATACTGTCCCTACACAGGGGCCCCCACACTGTCCCTACACAGGGGCCCCCATACTGTCCCTACTCAGGGGCCCCCACACTGTCCCTACACAGGGGCTCCATACTGTCCTTACAGAGGGGCCCCCATACTGTCCCTACACAGGGGCCCCCATACTGTCCCTACACAGGGGCCCCCATACTGTCTCTACCCAGGGGCTCCCATACTGTCCCTACACAGGGGCCCCCATACTGTCCCTACCCAGGGGCTCCCATACTGTCCCTACACAGGGGCCCCCATACTGTCTCTACACAGGGGCTCCCATACAGACCCTACACAGGGGCCCCCATACTGTCCCTACACAGGGACCCTCCATACTGTCCCTACACAGGGCCCCCCACACTGTCCCTACACAGGGGCTCCCATACTGTCCCTACACAGGGGCTCCCATACTGTCCCTACACAGGGACCCCCCATACTGTCCCTATACAGGGGCCCCCACACTGTCCTTACACAGGGGCTCCCATACTGTCCCTACACAGGGGCTCCCATACTGTCCCTACACAGGGGACCCCACATTGTCCCTACACAGGGGCCCCCACCCTGTCCCTACACAGGGGCCCCCATCCTGTCCCTACACAGGGGCCCCCATCCTGTCCCTACACAGGGGCCCCATACTGTCCATACAGAGGGGCCCCCATACTGTCCCTACACAGGGGCCCCCAAACTGTCCCTACACAGGGGCCCCCATCCTGTCTCTACACAGGGGCCCCATACTGTCCCTACACAGGGGCCCCCATACTGTCCCTACACAGGGGCCCTCATACTGTCCCTACACAGGGGACCCCACACTGTCCCTACACAGGGACCCCCCATACTGTCCCTACACAGGGGCCCCCATCCTGTCCCTACACAGGGGCCCCTTACTGTCCTTACAGAAGGGCCCCCATACTGTCCCTACACAGGGGCCCCCAAACTGTCCCTACACAGGGGCCCTCATACTGTCCCTACACAGGGGCTCCCATACTGTCCTTACAGAAGGGCCCCCACACTGTCCCTACACAGTGGCCCCCATACTGTCCCTTCACAGGGTCTCCCATACTGTCCTTACAGAAGGGCCCCCACACTGTCCCTACACATGGACCCCCCCATACTGTCCCTACACAGGGGTCCCCATACTGTCCCTACACAGGGGCCCCCACACTGTCCCTACACAGGGGTCCCCATACTGTCCTTACACAGGGGCCCCCACACTGTCCCTACACAGGGGTTCCATACTGTCCTTACAGAGGGGCCCCCACACTGTCCCTACACATGGACCCCCCCATACTGTCCCTACACAGAGGTCCCCATACTGTCCCTACACAGGGGCCCCCACACTGTCCCTACACAGGGGTCCCCATACTGTCCTTACACAGGGGTCCCCATACTGTCCCTACACAGGGGCCCCCATACTGTCCCTACTCAGGGCCCCCCACACTGTCCCTACACAGGGGCTCCATACTGTCCTTACAGAGGGGCCCCCACACTGTCCCTACACATGGACCCCCCCATACTGTCCCTACACAGGGGTCCCCATACTGTCCCTACACAGGGGTCCCCACACTGTCCCTACTCAGGGGCCCCCACACTGTCCCTACACAGGGGCCCCCACACTGTCCCTACTCAGGGGCCCCCATCCTGTCCCTACTCAGGGGCCCCCACACTGTCCCTACACAGGGGCCCCCACACTGTCCCTACACAGGGGCCCCCACACTGTCCCTACTCAGGGGCCCCCACACTGTCCCTACACAGGGGTCCCCACACTGTCCCTACTCAGGGGCCCCCACACTGTCCCTACACAGGGGCCCCCACACTGTCCCTACTCAGGGGCCCCCATCCTGTCCCTACTCAGGGGCCCCCACACTGTCCCTACACAGGGGCCCCCACACTGTCCCTACTCAGGGGCCCCCACACTGTCCCTACACAGGGGTCCCCACACTGTCCCTACTCAGGGGCCCCCATCCTGTCTCTACTCAGGGGCCCCCATCCTGTCTCTACTCAGGGGCCCCCATACTGTCCCTACTCAGGGGCCCGCACTGATAGACGGACCACGCTGTGTCAGCGGCCACTCACCGTCCGGGGCCTCCGGAGAGATGTGAGGGTGCGGAGAGGACGGGCGCAGTGGGCGCTGCAGACACATCACCTCCACATTCCGGCACCAGGCGGGGTCTCCGCACAGTAAACATCGCAGCAGCAACAAGAAGAGCTGTGTCCGCACTGCAGAGCATTGCACCAAATACGAAACAGCTCCGCTGCAGAGCATTGCACCAAATACGAAACAGCTCCGCTGCAGAGCATTGCACCAAATACGAAACAGCTCCGCTGCAGAACATTGCACCAAATACAAACATTCACCGCTGCAGAGCATTGCACCAAATACGAAACAGCTCCGCTGCAGAGCATTGCATCAAATACGAAACAGCTCCGCTGCAGAGCATTGCACCAAATACGAAACAGCTCCGCTGCAGAGCATTGCACCAAATACGAAACAGCTCCGCTGCAGAGCATTGCATCAAATACGAAACAGCTCCGCTGCAGAGCATTGCACCAAATACGAAACAGCTCCGCTGCAGAGCATTGCAACAAATACGAAACAGCTCCGCTGCAGAGCATTGCACCAAATACGAAACAGCTCCGCTGCAGAGCATTGCACCAAATACAAACCATCACCGCTGCAGAGCATTGCACCAAATACGAAACAGCTCCGCTGCAGAGCATTGCATCAAATACGAAACAGCTCCGCTGCAGAGCATTGCACCAAATACGAAACAGCTCCGCTGCAGAGCATTGCACCAAATACGAAACAGCTCCGCTGCAGAGCATTGCACCAAATACAAACTATCACCGCTGCAGAGCATTGCACCAAATACGAAACAGCTCCGCTGCAGAGCATTGCATCAAATACGAAACAGCTCCGCTGCAGAGCATTGCACCAAATACGAAACAGCTCCGCTGCAGAGCATTGCACCAAATACGAAACAGCTCCGCTGCAGAGCATTGCACCAAATACAAACCATCACCGCTGCAGAGCATTGCACCAAATACGAAACAGCTCCGCTGCAGAGCATTGCACCAAATACGAAACAGCTCCGCTGCAGAGCATTGCACCAAATACAAACCATCACCGCTGCAGAGCATTGCACCAAATACAAAACAGCTCCGCTGCAGAGCATTTCACCAAATACGAACCATCACCGCTGCAGAGCATTGCATCAAATACGAAACAGCTGCGCTGCAGAGCATTGCACCAAATACGAAACAGCTCCGCTGCAGAGCATTGCACCAAATACAAACCATCACCGCTGCAGAGCATTGCACCAAATACGAAACAGCTCCGCTGCAGAGCATTTCACCAAATACGAAACAGCTCCGCTGCAGAGCATTGCACCAAATACGAAACAGCTCCGCTACAGAGCATTGCACCAAATACGAAAGAGCTCCGCTGCAGAGCATTGCACCAAATACGAAACACAGCACCGCTGCAGAGCATTGCACCAAATACGAAACAGCTCCGCTTCAGAGCATTGCACCAAATGCAAAACACAGCACCGCTGCAGAGCATTGCACCAAATACGAAACACAGCACCGCTGCAGAGCACTGCACCAAATACAAAACACAGCACCGCTGCAGAGCATTGCACCAAATACAAAACACAGCACCGCTGCAGATCATTGCACCAAATACAAAACATCACCGCTGCAGAACATTGCATCAAATACAAAACACAGCACCGCTGCAGAACATCACTCATCACCTGCAGAGCATCCTGCCCCATCACACATCACCTGCAGAGCATCCTGCCTCATCACACATCACCTGCAGATCATCCTTCCCCATCACTCATCACCTGCAGATCATCCTTCCCCATCACACATCACCTGCAGATTATCCTGCCCCATCACACATCTCCTGCAGAGCATCCTGCCCCATCACACATCACCTGCAGAGCATCCTGCCCCATCACACATCACCTGCAGAGCATCCTGCCCCATCACACATCACCTGCAGAGCATCCTGCCTCATCACACATCACCTGCAGAGCATCCTGCCCCATCACACATCTCCTGCAGAGCATCCTGCCTCATCACACATCTCCTGCAGAGCATCCTGCCTCATCACACATCACCTGCAGAGCATCCTGCCCCATCACACATCTCCTGCAGAGCATCCTGCCTCATCACACATCTCCTGCAGATCATCCTGCCCCATCACACATCACCTGCAGAGCATCCTGCCCCATCACACATCACCTGCAGAGCATCCTGCCCCATCACACATCACCTGCAGAGCATCCTGCCCCATTACACATCACCTGCAGAGCATCCTGCCCCATCACACATCACCTGCAGAGCATCCTGCCCCATCACACATCTCCTGCAGAGCATCCTGCCCCATCACACATCTCCTGCAGAGCATCCTGCCTCATCACACATCTCCTGCAGAGCATCCTGCCTCATCACACATCACCTGCAGAGCATCCTGCCCCATCACACATCACCTGCAGAGCATACTGCCCCATCACACATCTCCTGCAGATCATCCTGCCTCATCACACATCTCCTGCAGATCATCCTGCCCCATCACACATCTCCTGCAGAGCATCCTGCCCCATCACACATCACCTGCAGAGCATCCTGCCCCATCACACATCACCTGCAGAGCATCCTGCCCCATCACACATCACCTGCAGAGCATCCTGCCTCATCACACATCACCTGCAGAGCATCCTGCCCCATCACACATCTCCTGCAGAGCATCCTGCCTCATCACACATCTCCTGCAGAGCATCCTGCCTCATCACACATCACCTGCAGAGCATCCTGCCCCATCACACATCTCCTGCAGAGCATCCTGCCTCATCACACATCTCCTGCAGATCATCCTGCCCCATCACACATCACCTGCAGATCATCCTGCCCCATCACACATCTCCTGCAGAGCATCCTGCCCCATCACACATCACCTGCAGAGCATCCTGCCCCATCACACATCACCTGCAGAGCATCCTGCCCCATTACACATCACCTGCAGAGCATCCTGCCCCATCACACATCACCTGCAGAGCATCCTGCCCCATCACACATCTCCTGCAGAGCATCCTGCCCCATCACACATCTCCTGCAGAGCATCCTGCCTCATCACACATCTCCTGCAGAGCATCCTGCCTCATCACACATCACCTGCAGAGCATCCTGCCCCATCACACATCACCTGCAGAGCATACTGCCCCATCACACATCTCCTGCAGATCATCCTGCCTCATCACACATCTCCTGCAGATCATCCTGCCCCATCACACATCTCCTGCAGAGCATCCTGCCCCATCACACATCTCCTGCAGATCATCCTGCCTCATCACACATCACCTGCAGATCATCCTGCCCCATCACACATCACCTGCAGATCATCCTGCCCCATCACACATCTCCTGCAGAGCATCCTGCCCCATCACACATCACCTGCAGAGCATCCTGCCCCATCACACATCTCCTGCAGATCATCCTGCCCCATCACACATCACCTACAGATCATCCTGCCTCATCACACATCACCTGCAGATCATCCTGCCCCATCACACATCACCTGCAGATCATCCTGCCTCATCACACATCTCCTGCAGAGCATCCTGCCCCATCACACATCTCCTGCAGATCATCCTGCCTCATCACACATCACCTGCAGATCATCCTGCCCCATCACACATCACCTGCAGAGAATCCTGCCTCATCACACATCTCCTGCAGAGCATCCTGCCCCATCACACATCTCCTGCAGATCATCCTGCCTCATCACACATCACCTGCAGATCATCCTGCCCCATCACACATCACCTGCAGATCATCCTGCCCCATCACACATCTCCTGCAGAGCATCCTGCCCCATCACACATCACCTGCAGAGCATCCTGCCCCATCACACATCTCCTGCAGATCATCCTGCCCCATCACACATCACCTACAGATCATCCTGCCTCATCACACATCACCTGCAGATCATCCTGCCCCATCACACATCACCTGCAGATCATCCTGCCTCATCACACATCTCCTGCAGAGCATCCTGCCCCATCACACATCTCCTGCAGATCATCCTGCCTCATCACACATCACCTGCAGATCATCCTGCCCCATCACACATCACCTGCAGAGAATCCTGCCTCATCACACATCACCTGCAGAGCATCCTGCCCCATCACACATCACCTGCAGATCATCCTGCCCCATCACACATCACCTGCAGATCATCCTGCCCATCACACATCACCTGCAGATCATCCTGCCCCATCACACATCACCTGCAGATCATCCTGCCCATCACACATCTCCTGCAGATCATCCTTCCCCATCACACATCTCCTGCAGAGCATCCTGCCCCATCACACATCACCTGCAGAGCATCCTGCCCCATCACACATCTCCTGCAGATCATCCTGCCTCATCACACATCACCTGCAGATCATCCTGCCCCATCACACATCACCTGCAGATCATCCTGCCTCATCACACATCTCCTGCAGATCATCCTGCCCCATCACACATCACCTGCAGATCATCCTGCCTCATCACACATCTCCTGCAGATCATCCTGCCCCATCACACATCACCTGCAGAGCATCCTGCCTCATCACACATCACCTGCAGAGCATCCTGCCCCATCACACATCTCCTGCAGATCATCCTGCCTCATCACACATCACCTGCAGATCATCCTGCCCCATCACACATCACCTGCAGATCATCCTGCCTCATCACACATCTCCTGCAGATCATCCTGCCCCATCACACATCACCGGCAGAGCATCCTGCCTCATCACACATCTCCTGCAGATCATCCTGCCCCATCACACATCACCTGCAGATCATCCTGCCCCATCACACATCACCTGCAGATCATCCTGCCCCATCACACATCTCCTGCAGATCATCCTGCCCCATCACACATCTCCTGCAGAGCATCCTGCCCCATCACACATCTCCTGCAGAGCATCCTGCCCCATCACACATCTCCTGCAGAGCATCCTGCCCCATCACACATCTCCTGCAGATCCTCCTGCCCCATCACACATCACCTGCAGAGCATCCTGCCCCATCACACATCACCTGCAGATCATCCTGCCCCATCACACATCTCCTGCAGAGCATCCTGCCCCATCACACATCTCCTGCAGAGCATCCTGCCCCATCACACATCTCCTGCAGAGCATCCTGCCCCATCACACATCTCCTGCAGAGCATCCTGCCCCATCACACATCACCTGCAGAGCATCCTGCCTCATCACACATCTCCTGCAGATCATCCTGCCCCATCACACATCACCTGCAGAGCATCCTGCCCCATCACACATCACCTGCAGAGCATCCTGCCCCATCACACATCACCTGCAGAGCATCCTGCCCCATTACACATCACCTGCAGAGCATCCTGCCCCATCACACATCACCTGCAGAGCATCCTGCCCCATCACACATCTCCTGCAGAGCATCCTGCCCCATCACACATCTCCTGCAGAGCATCCTGCCTCATCACACATCTCCTGCAGAGCATCCTGCCTCATCACACATCACCTGCAGAGCATCCTGCCCCATCACACATCACCTGCAGACCATACTGCCCCATCACACATCTCCTGCAGATCATCCTGCCTCATCACACATCTCCTGCAGATCATCCTGCCCCATCACACATCTCCTGCAGAGCATCCTGCCCCATCACACATCACCTGCAGAGCATCCTGCCCCATCACACATCACCTGCAGAGCATCCTGCCCCATCACACATCACCTGCAGAGCATCCTGCCTCATCACACATCACCTGCAGAGCATCCTGCCCCATCACACATCTCCTGCAGAGCATCCTGCCTCATCACACATCTCCTGCAGAGCATCCTGCCTCATCACACATCACCTGCAGAGCATCCTGCCCCATCACACATCTCCTGCAGAGCATCCTGCCTCATCACACATCTCCTGCAGATCATCCTGCCCCATCACACATCACCTGCAGAGCATCCTGCCCCATCACACATCACCTGCAGAGCATCCTGCCCCATCACACATCACCTGCAGAGCATCCTGCCCCATCACACATCACCTGCAGAGCATCCTGCCTCATCACACATCACCTGCAGATCATCCTGCCCCATCACACATCACCTGCAGATCATCCTGCCCCATCACACATCACCTGCAGATCATCCTGCCTCATCACACATCACCTGCAGATCATCCTGCCCCATCACACATCACCTGCCCCATCACACATCACCTGCAGATCATCCTGCCCCATCACACATCTCCTGCAGAGCATCCTGCCCCATCACACATCTCCTGCAGAGCATCCTGCCTCATCACACATCTCCTGCAGAGCATCCTGCCTCATCACACATCACCTGCAGAGCATCCTGCCCCATCACACATCACCTGCAGAGCATACTGCCCCATCACACATCTCCTGCAGATCATCCTGCCTCATCACACATCTCCTGCAGATCATCCTGCCCCATCACACATCTCCTGCAGAGCATCCTGCCCCATCACACATCACCTGCAGAGCATCCTGCCCCATCACACATCTCCTGCAGATCATCCTGCCTCATCACACATCACCTGCAGATCATCCTGCCCCATCACACATCACCTGCAGATCATCCTGCCCCATCACACATCTCCTGCAGAGCATCCTGCCCCATCACACATCTCCTGCAGAGCATCCTGCCCCATCACACATCACCTGCAGAGCATCCTGCCCCATCACACATCTCCTGCAGATCATCCTGCCTCATCACACATCACCTGCAGATCATCCTGCCCCATCACACATCACCTGCAGATCATCCTGCCCCATCACACATCTCCTGCAGAGCATCCTGCCCCATCACACATCACCTGCAGAGCATCCTGCCCCATCACACATCTCCTGCAGATCATCCTGCCCCATCACACATCACCTACAGATCATCCTGCCTCATCACACATCACCTGCAGATCATCCTGCCCCATCACACATCACCTGCAGATCATCCTGCCTCATCACACATCTCCTGCAGAGCATCCTGCCCCATCACACATCTCCTGCAGATCATCCTGCCTCATCACACATCACCTGCAGATCATCCTGCCCCATCACACATCACCTGCAGAGAATCCTGCCTCATCACACATCACCTGCAGATCATCCTTCCCCATCACACATCTCCTGCAGAGCATCCTGCCCCATCACACATCACCTGCAGAGCATCCTGCCCCATCACACATCTCCTGCAGATCATCCTGCCTCATCACACATCACCTGCAGATCATCCTGCCCCATCACACATCACCTGCAGATCATCCTGCCTCATCACACATCTCCTGCAGATCATCCTGCCCCATCACACATCACCTGCAGATCATCCTGCCTCATCACACATCTCCTGCAGATCATCCTGCCCCATCACACATCACCTGCAGAGCATCCTGCCTCATCACACATCACCTGCAGAGCATCCTGCCCCATCACACATCTCCTGCAGATCATCCTGCCTCATCACACATCACCTGCAGATCATCCTGCCCCATCACACATCACCTGCAGATCATCCTGCCTCATCACACATCTCCTGCAGATCATCCTGCCCCATCACACATCACCGGCAGAGCATCCTGCCTCATCACACATCTCCTGCAGATCATCCTGCCCCATCACACATCACCTGCAGATCATCCTGCCCCATCACACATCTCCTGCAGAGCATCCTGCCCCATCACACATCTCCTGCAGAGCATCCTGCCCCATCACACATCTCCTGCAGAGCATCCTGCCCCATCACACATCTCCTGCAGAGCATCCTGCCCCATCACACATCACCTGCAGAGCATCCTGCCTCATCACACATCTCCTGCAGATCATCCTTCCCCATCACACATCTCCTGCAGAGCATCCTGCCCCATCACACATCTCCTGCAGAGCATCCTGCCCCATCACACATCTCCTGCAGAGCATCCTGCCCCATCACACATCACCTGCAGAGCATCCTGCCCCATCACACATCTCCTGCAGAGCATCCTGCCCCATCACACATCTTCTGCAGAGCATCCTGCCCCATCACACATCTCCTGCAGAGCATCCTGCCCCATCACACATCTCCTGCAGATCATCCTGCCCCATCACACATCACCTGCAGAGCATCCTGCCCCATCACACATCTCCTGCAGAGCATCCTGCCCCATCACACATCTCCTGCAGAGCATCCTGCCCCATCACACATCTCCTGCAGAGCATCCTGCCCCATCACACATCACCTGCAGATCATCCTGCCCCATCACACATCTCCTGCAGAGCATCCTGCCCCATCACACATCTCCTGCAGACCATCCTGCCCCATCACACATCACCTGCAGATCATCCTGCCCCATCACACATCACCTGCAGAGCATCCTGCCCCATCACACATCACCTGCAGAGCATCCTGCCCCATCACACATCTCCTGCAGAGCATCCTGCCCCATCACACATCACCTGCAGAGCATCCTGCCCCATCACACATCTCCTGCAGAGCATCCTGCCCCATCACACATCTCCTGCAGAGCATCCTGCCCCATCACACATCTCCTGCAGAGCATTCTGCCCCATCACACATCACCTGCAGAGCATCCTGCCCCATCACACATCTCCTGCAGAGCATCCTGCCCCATCACACATCTCCTGCAGAGCATCCTGCCCCATCACACATCACCTGCAGATCATCCTGCCTCATCACACATCTCCTGCAGAGCATCCTGCCCCATCAGACATCACCTGCAGATCATCCTGCCCCATCACACATCTCCTGCAGAGCATCCTGCCCCATCACACATCACCTGCAGATCATCCTGCCTCATCACACATCTCCTGCAGAGCATCCTGCCCCATCACACATCACCTGCAGATCATCCTGCCCCATCACACATCACCTGCAGATCATCCTGCACCATCACACATCTCCTGCAGAGCATCCTGCCCCATCACACATCTCCTGCAGAGCATCCTGCCTCATCACACATCTCCTGCAGATCATCCTGCCTCATCACACATCTCCTGCAGAGCATCCTGCCTCATCACACATCTCCTGCAGAGCATCCTGCCTCATCACACATCTCCTGCAGAGCATCCTGCCTCATCACACATCTCCTGCAGAGCATCCTTCCCCATCACACATCTCCTGCAGAGCATCCTGCCCCATCACACATCTCCTGCAGATCATCCTGCCCCATCACACATCACCTGCAGATCATCCTGCCCCATCACACATCTCCTGCAGAGCATCCTGCCTCATCACACATCTCCTGCAGATCATCCTGCCCCATCACACATCACCTGCAGAGCATCCTGCCTCATCACACATCTCCTGCAGATCATCCTGCCCCATCACACATCACCTGCAGAGCATCCTGCCTCATCACACATCTCCTGCAGAGCATCCTGCCCCATCACACATCACCTGCAGAGCATCCTGCCTCATCACACATCTCCTGCAGAGCATCCTGCCTCATCACACATCTCCTGCAGATCATCCTGCCCCATCACACATCTCCTGCAGAGCATCCTGCCCCATCACACATCTCCTGCAGATCATCCTGCCTCCTCACACATCACCTGCAGATCATCCTGCCCCATCACACATCTCCTGCAGAGCATCCTGCCCCATCACACATCTCCTGCAGAGCATCCTGCCTCATCACACATCTCCTGCAGAGCATCCTGCCTCATCACACATCTCCTGCAGAGCATCCTGCCTCATCACACATCTCCTGCAGAGCATCCTGCCTCATCACACATCTCCTGCAGATCATCCTTCCCCATCACACATCACCTGCAGATCATCCTGCCCCATCACACATCACCTGCAGATCATCCTGCCCCATCACACATCACCTGCAGATCATCCTGCCCCATCACACATCTCCTGCAGATCATCCTGCCCCATCACACATCACCTGCAGATCATCCTGCCCCATCACACATCACCTGCAGATCATCCTGCCCCATCACACATCACCTGCAGATCATCCTGCCCCATCACACATCACCTGCAGAGCATCCTGCCCCATCACACATCACCTGCATATTATCCTGCCCCATCACACATCTCCTGCAGAGCATCCTGCCCCATCACACATCTCCTGCAGATCATCCTGCCCCATCACACATCTCCTGCAGATCATCCTGCCCCATCACACATCACCTGCAGATCATCCTGCCCCATCACACATCTCCTGCAGATTATCCTGCCCCATCACACATCTCCTGCAGAGCATCCTGCCCCATCACACATCTCCTGCAGAGCATCCTGCCCCATCACACATCACCTGCAGAGCATCCTGCCTCATCACACATCACCTGCAGAGCATCCTGCCTCATCACACATCTCCTGCAGATCATCCTGCCCCATCACACATCACCTGCAGAGCATCCTGCCCCATCACACATCACCTGCAGATCATCCTGCCCCATCACACATCACCTGCAGATCATCCTGCCCCATCACACATCACCTGCAGATCATCCTGCCCCATCACACATCACCTGCAGAGCATCCTGCCTCATCACACATCACCTGCAGAGCATCCTGCCTCATCACACATCACCTGCAGATCATCCTGCCCCATCACACATCACCTGCAGATCATCTTGCCCCATCACACATCACCTGCAGATCATCCTGCCTCATCACACATCACCTGCAGAGCATCCTGCCTCATCACACATCACCTGCAGAGCATCCTGCCTCATCACACATCACCTGCAGATCATCCTGCCCCATCACACATCACCTGCAGATCATCTTGCCCCATCACACATCACCTGCAGATCATCCTGCCTCATCACACATCACCTGCAGATCATCCTGCCTCATCACACATCACCTTTAGAGCATCCTGCCTCATCACACATCACCTGCAGAGCATCCTGCCCCATCACACATTACCTGCAGATCATCCTGCCCCATCACACATCTCCTGCAGAGCATCCTGCCCATCACACATCTCCTGCAGATCATCCTGCCTCATCACACATCTCCTGCAGAGCATCCTGCCTCATCACACATCTCATGCAGAGCATCCTGCCTCATCACACATCACCTGCAGATCATCCTGCCCCATCACACATCACCTGCAGAGCATCTTGCCCCATCACACATCTCCTGCAGAGCATCCTGCCCCATCACACATCTCCTGCAGATCATCCTGCCCCATCACACATCTCCTGCAGAGCATCCTGCCCCATCACACATCACCTGCAGAGCATCCTGCCCCATCACTCATCACCTGCAGAGCATCCTGCCCCATCACACATCACCTGCAGATCATCCTGCCTCATCACACATCTCCTGCAGATCATCATGCCCCATCACACATCTCCTGCAGAGCTTCCTGCCCCATCACACATCACCTGCAGATCATCCTGCCCCATCACACATCTCCTGCAGAGCATCCTGCCTCATCACACATCTCCTGCAGATCATCCTGCCCCATCACACATCACCTGCAGATCATCCTGCCCCATCACACATCACCTGCAGAGCATCCTGCCCCATCACACATCACCTGCAGAGCATCCTGCCTCATCACACATCTCCTGCAGATCATCCTGCCCCATCACACATCTCCTGCAGAGCATCCTGCCTCATCACACATCTCCTGCAGAGCATCCTGCCTCATCACACATCTCCTGCAGATCATCCTGCCCCATCACACATCACCTGCAGATCATCCTGCCCCATCACACATCACCTGCAGATCATCCTGCCCCATCACACATCACCGGCAGATCATCCTGCCCCATCACACATCTCCTGCAGAGCATCCTGCCCCATCACACATCACCTGCAGATCATCCTGCCTCATCACACATCTCCTGCAGATCATCCTGCCTCATCACACATCACCTGCAGATCATCCTGCCCCATCACACATCTCCTGCAGAGCATCCTGCCTCATCACACATCACCTGCAGATCATCCTGCCTCATCACACATCACCTGCAGATCATCCTGCCCCATCACACATCTCCTGCAGATCATCCTGCCCCATCACACATCTCCTGCAGATCATCCTGCCCCATCACACATCACCTGCAGATCATCCTGCCTCATCACACATCACCTGCAGATCATCCTGCCTCATCACACATCTCCTGCAGATCATCCTGCCCCATCACACATCTCCTGCAGATCATCCTGCCCCATCACACATCACCTGCAGAGCATCCTGCCTCATCACACATCTCCTGCAGATCATCCTGCCTCATCACACATCTCCTGCAGATCATCCTGCCCCATCACACATCTCCTGCAGATCATCCTGCCTCATCACACATCTCCTGCAGATCATCCTGCCCCATCACACATCACCTGCAGATCATCCTGCCTCATCACACATCTCCTGCAGATCATCCTGCCCCATCACACATCTCCTGCAGAGCATCCTGCCTCATCACACATCACCTGCAGATCATCCTGCCCCATCACACATCACCTGCAGATCATCCTGCCCCATCACACATCTCCTGCAGATCATCCTGCCCCATCACACATCACCTGCAGAGCATCCTGCCCCATCACACATCACCTGCAGATCATCCTGCCTCATCACACATCTCCTGCAGAGCATCCTGCCCCATCACACATCACCTGCAGATCATCCTGCCTCATCACACATCACCTGCAGATCATCCTGCCCCATCACACATCACCTGCAGATCATCCTGCCTCATCACACATCACCTGCAGAGCATCCTGCCCCATCACACATCTCCTGCAGAGCATCCTGCCCCATCACACATCTCCTGCAGATCATCCTGCCCCATCACACATCACCTGCAGATCATCCTGCCTCATCACACATCACCTGCAGAGCATCCTGCCCCATCACACATCACCTGCAGAGCATCCTGCCCCATCACACATCACCTGCAGAGCATCCTGCCCCATCACACATCACCTGCAGAGCATCCTGCCCCATCACACATCACCTGCAGATCATCCTGCCCCATCACACATCACCTGCAGATCATCCTGCCCCATCACACATCTCCTGCAGATCATCCTGCCCCATCACACATCTCCTGCAGATCATCCTGCCCCATCACACATCACCTGCAGATCATCCTGCCCCATCGCACATCACCTGCAGAGCATCCTGCCTCATCACACATCACCTGCAGATCATCCTGCCCCATCGCACATCACCTGCAGATCATCCTGCCCCATCACACATCACCTGCAGATCATCCTGCCCCATCGCACATCACCTGCAGAGCATCCTGCCCCATCACACATCTCCTGCAGATCATCCTGCCCCATCACACATCTCCTGCAGAGCATCCTGCCCCATCGCACATCACCTGCAGATCATCCTGCCCCATCACACATCTCCTGCAGATCATCCTGCCCCATCACACATCTCCTGCAGATCATCCTGCCCCATCACACATCACCTACAGATCATCCTGCCTCATCACACATCACCTGCAGATCATCCTGCCCCATCACACATCACCTGCAGATCATCCTGCCCCATCGCACATCACCTGCAGAGCATCCTGCCTCATCACACATCTCCTGCAGAGCATCCTGCCCCATCACACATCACCTGCAGATCATCCTGCCCCATCGCACATCACCTGCAGAGCATCCTGCCTCATCACACATCACCTGCAGATCATCCTGCCCCATCGCACATCACCTGCAGATCATCCTGCCCCATCACACATCACCTGCAGATCATCCTGCCCCATCGCACATCACCTGCAGAGCATCCTGCCTCATCACACATCACCTGCAGATCATCCTGCCCCATCGCACATCACCTGCAGATCATCCTGCCCCATCACACATCACCTGCAGATCATCCTGCCCCATCACACATCACCTGCAGATCATCCTGCCCCATCACACATCTCCTGCAGATCATCCTGCCCCATCACACATCTCCTGCAGATCATCCTGCCCCATCACACATCACCTGCAGATCATCCTGCCCCATCACACATCACCTGCAGATCATCCTGCCCCATCACACATCTCCTGCAGATCATCCTGCCCCATCACACATCACCTGTAGATCATCCTGCCTCATCACACATCACCTGCAGATCATCCTGCCCCATCACACATCACCTGCAGATCATCCTGCCCCATCGCACATCACCTGCAGAGCATCCTGCCTCATCACACATCTCCTGCAGATCATCCTGCCCCATCACACATCACCTGCAGATCATCCTGCCCCATCACACATCACCTGCAGATCATCCTGCCCCATCACACATCACCTGCAGATCATCCTGCCTCATCACACATCACCTGCAGAGCATCCTGCCCCATCACACATCTCCTGCAGATCATCCTGCCTCATCACACATCTCCTGCAGATCATCCTTCCCCATCACACATCTCCTGCAGATCATCCTGCCTCATCACACATCTCCTGCAGATCATCCTTCCCCATCACACATCACCTGCAGATCATCCTGCCCCATCACACATCTCCTGCAGATCATCCTGCCCCATCACACATCACCTGCAGATCATCCTGCCCCATCACACATCACCTGCAGATCATCCTGCCTCATCACACATCTCCTGCAGAGCATCCTGCCCCATCACACATCACCTGCAGATCATCCTGCCCCATCACACATCACCTGCAGATCATCCTGCCCCATCACACATCACCTGCAGATCATCCTGCCCCATCACACATCTCCTGCAGATCATCCTGCCCCATCACACATCTCCTGCAGAGCATCCTGCCCCATCACACATCACCTGCAGATCATCCTGCCCCATCACACATCTCCTGCAGAGCATCCTGCCTCATCACACATCACCTGCAGAGCATCCTGCCTCATCACACATCACCTGCAGAGCATCCTGCCTCATCACACATCACCTGCAGATCATCCTGCCCCATCACACATCACCTGCAGAGCATTGTCACTCATCACATATTAACTGATGAGTAAAACTGCAGAGCATCACATCAATATAGGTAACAGCTGTAGTCAGCTGATCACACATGATCCTGCAGATGATCGCTCCTTGTCTTGCTGCAGAGCATCTCTCCTCGGTGCCCCCACTGTCTATAGATGCAGCTGTATACGGACCCCACACACACTATAAATTCTGATCTCCCCCCAATAACGCGTCTCTGCAGCCGGAGCACAAATCCCGCAGTGTCCTGAATATCCCCGAATATAAAGGTCCAATTCACCAACTGCGGAAAACTACTGGGAAAACAGAAACCGCTCCCCGGACCCAAATCTGTGTGTATCTAATCCTCTGTGTGATACTGTCTGCTGAGCGGTGTATCTAATCCTCTCCTGTGTGATACTGTCTGCTGAGCGGTGTATCTAATCCTATCCTGTGTGATACTGTCTGCTGAGCCGTGTATCTAATCCTCTCCTGTGTGATACTGTCTGCTGAGCTGTGTATCTAATCCTCTCCTGTGTGATACTGTCTGCTGAGCTGTGTATCTAATCCTATCCTGTGTGATACGGTCTGCTGAGCCGTGTATCTAATCCTCTCCTGTGTGATACTGTCTGCTGAGCTGTGTATCTAATCCTATCCTGTGTGATACTGTCTGCTGAGCCGTGTATCTAATCCTATCCTGTGTGATACTGCTGAGCTGTGTATCTAATCCTCTCCTGTGTGATACTGTCTGCTGAGCTGTGTATCTAATCCTATCCTGTGTGATACTGTCTGCTGAGCTGTGTATCTAATTCTATCCTGTGTGATACTGTCTGCTGAGCTGTGTATCTAATCCACTCCTGTGTGATACTGTCTGCTGAGCTGTGTATCTAATCCTCTCCTGTGTGATACTGTCTGCTGAGCTGTGTATCTAATCCTATCCTGTGTGATACTGTCTGCTGAGCCGTGTATCTAATCCTCTCCTGTGTGATACTGTCTGCTGAGCTGTGTATCTAATCCTCTCCTGTGTGATACTGTCTGCTGAGCTGTGTATCTAATCCTCTCCTGTGTGATACTGTCTGCTGAGCTGTGTATCTAATTCTATCCTGTGTGATACTGTCTGCTGAGCCATGTATCTAATCCTCTCCTGTGTGATACTGTCTGCTGAGCTGTGTATCTAATCCTCTCCTGTGTGATACTGTCTGCTGAGCTGTGTATCTAATCCTATCCTGTGTGATACTGTCTGCTGAGCTGTGTATCTAATTCTATCCTGTGTGATACTGTCTGCTGAGCTGTGTATCTAATCCACTCCTGTGTGATACTGTCTGCTGAGCCGTGTATCTAATACTCTCCTGTGTGATACTGTCTGCTGAGCTGTGTATCTAATCCTATCCTGTGATACTGTCTGCTGAGCCGTGTATCTAATCCTCTCCTGTGTGATACTGTCTGCTGAGCTGTGTATCTAATCCTCTCCTGTGTGATACTGTCTGCTGAGCTGTGTATCTAATCCTCTCCTGTGTGATACTGTCTGCTGAGCTGTGTATCTAATTCTATCCTGTGTGATACTGTCTGCTGAGCTGTGTATCTAATTCTATCCTGTGTGATACTGTCTGCTGAGCTGTGTATCTAATCCACTCCTGTGTGATACTGTCTGCTGAGCTGTGTATCTAATCCACTCCTGTGTGATACTGTCTGCTGAGCTGTGTATCTAATTCTATCCTGTGTGATACTGTCTGCTGAGCTGTGTATCTAATTCTATCCTGTGTGATACTGTCTGCTGAGCTGTGTATCTAATTCTATCCTGTGTGATACTGTCTGCTGAGCCGTGTATCTAATCCTCTCCTGTTTGATACTGTCTGCTGAGCTGTGTATCTAATCCTCTCCTGTGTGATACTGTCTGCTGAGCTGTGTATCTAATCCTCTCCTGTGTGATACTATCTGCTGAGCTGTGTATCTAATCCTCTCCTGTGTGATACTGTCTTTTGTATCTCATCTTCCATCTTCTGTGTACTCTGGCTATATCTCATCCTCCGTCCTCTCTGTACTATGGCTGTATCTCATCTTCGATCCTCTCTGTACTCCGGCTGTATCTCATCCTCTCTGTACTCCAGCTGCCGGCTGTATCTCATCCTCCATCTTCCCTGTACTCACGCTGTATATCATCCTTCGTTCCCTCTGTACTCTGGCTGTATCTCATCCCCTGTCCTCTGTGTACTCCCGTTGTACCTCATCCTTTGTCCTCTGTTTCTCTGGCTGTATCTCAAGCCCTGTCCTCTGTGTAATCTGGCTGTATGTTATCCTCGGTACTCCGGCTGTATCTCATCCTCCGTCTTCTCTGTACTCTGGCTGTATCTCATCCTCTCTGTATGCCGGCTATGTCTTGTCTTCCGGCTGTATCTCATCTTCTGTGTACCCCGGCTGTATCTCGTCCTCTGTGTACCCTGGCTGTATCTCGTCCTCTGTGTTCTCCGGCTGTATCTCGTCCTCTGTGTACACCGGCTGTATCTCGTCCTCTGTGTACCCCGGCTGTATCTCGTCCTTTGTGTACCCTGGCTGTATCTCGTCCTCTGTGTACCCCGGCTTTATCTCGTCTTCTGCGTACCCCGGCTGTATGTCGTCCTCTGTGTTCTCCGGCTGTATCTCGTCCTCTGTGTTCTCCAGCTGTATCTCGTCCTTTGTGTGCCCCGGCTGTATCTCATATTCTGTGTACCCCGGCTGTATCTCATCCTCTGTACCCTGGCTGTATCTCATATTCTGTGTACCCCGGCTGTATCTTGTCCTCTGTGCTCTCTGGCAGTATCTCGTCCTCTGTGTACCCCGGCTGTATCTCGTCCTCTGTGTACCCCGGCTGTATCTCGTCCTCTGTGTACCCCAGCTGTATCTCGTCCTCTGTGTACCCTGGCTGTATCTCATCTTCTGTGTACCCTGGCTGTATCTTATCTTCTGTGTACCCCGGCTGTATCTCATCTGCTGTGTACCCCGGCTGTATCTCGTCCTCTGTGTACCCTGGCTGTATCTCATCTTCTGTGTACCCTGGTTGTATCTTATCTTCTGTGTACCCCGGCTGTATCTCATCTGCTGTGTACCCCGGCTGTATCTTGTCCTCTGTGTACCCCGGCTGTATCTCGTCCTCTGTGTACCCTGGCTGTATCTTATCTTCTGTGTGCTCCGGCTGTATCTCATCTGCTGTGTACCCCGGCTGTATCTCGTCCTCTGTGTACCCCGGCTGTATCTCGTCCTCTGTGTACTCCCGTTGTATTTAATCCTTTGTCCTCTGTTTCTCTGGCTGTATCTCAAGCCCTGTCCTCTGTGTAATCTGGCTGTATGTTATCCTCGGTACTCCGGCTGTATCTCATCCTCCGTCTTCTCTGTACTCTGGCTGTATCTCATCCTCTCTGTATGCCGGCTGTGTCTTGTCTTCCGGCTGTATCTCATCTTCTGTGTACCCCGGCTGTATCTCGTCCTCTGTGTACCCTGGCTGTATCTCGTCCTCTGTGTTCTCCGGCTGTATCTCGTCCTCTGTGTACCCTGGCTGTATCTCGTCCTCTGTGTACCCCAGCTGTATCTCGTCCTCTGTGTACCCTGGCTGTATCTTATCTTCTGTGTACCCCGGCTGTATGTCGTCCTCTGTGTTCTCCGGCTGTATCTCGTCCTCTGTGTTCTCCAGCTGTATCTCGTCCTTTGTGTGCCCTGGCTGTATCTCATATTCTGTGTACCCCGGCTGTATCTCATCCTCTGTACCCTGGCTGTATCTCATCTTCTGTGTACCCCGGCTGTATCTTGTCCTCTGTGCTCTCTGGCTGTATCTCGTCCTCTGTGTACCCCGGCTGTATCTCGTCCTCTGTGTACCCCGGCTGTATCTCGTCCTCTGTGTACCCCGGCTGTATCTCGTCCTCTGTGTACCCTGGCTGTATCTTATCTTCTGTGTACTCCGGCTGTATCTCATCTGCTGTGTACCCCGGCTGTATCTCGTCCTCTGTGTACCCCGGCTGTATCTCGTCCTCTGTGTACCCTGGCTGTATCTTATCTTATGTGTGCTCCGGCTGTATCTCATCTGCTGTGTACCCCAGCTGTATCTCGTCCTCTGTGTACCCCGGCTGTATCTCGTCCTCTGTGTACCCTGGCTGTATCTTATCTTCTGTGTACCCCGGCTGTATGTCGTCCTCTGTGTTCTCCGGCTGTATCTCGTCCTCTGTGTTCTCCAGCTGTATCTCGTCCTTTGTGTGCCCTGGCTGTATCTCATATTCTGTGTACCCCGGCTGTATCTCATCCTCTGTACCCTGGCTGTATCTCATCTTCTGTGTACCCCGGCTGTATCTTGTCCTCTGTGCTCTCTGGCTGTATCTCGTCCTCTGTGTACCCCGGCTGTATCTCGTCCTCTGTGTACCCCGGCTGTATCTCGTCCTCTGTGTACCCCGGCTGTATCTCGTCCTCTGTGTACCCTGGCTGTATCTTATCTTCTGTGTACTCCGGCTGTATCTCATCTGCTGTGTACCCCGGCTGTATCTCATCCTCTGTACCCCGGCTGTATCTCGTCCTCTGTGTACCCTGGCTGTATCTTATCTTCTGTGTGCTCCGGCTGTATCTCGTCCTCTGTGTACCCCAGCTGTATCTCATCTGCTGTGTACCCCGGCTATATCTCGTCCTCTGTGTACCCCGGCTGTATCTTGTCCTCTGTGTACCCTGGCTGTATCTCGTCCTCTGTGTACCCCGGCTGTTTCTCATCTGCTGTGTACCACGGCTGTATCTCATCCTCTGTACCCCGGCTGTATCTCGTCCTCTGTGTACCCTAGCTGTATCTTATCTTCTGTGTGCTCCGGCTGTATCTCGTCCTCTGTGTACCCCGGCTGTATCTCGTCCTCTGTGTACCCTAGCTGTATCTTATCTTCTGTGTACCCCGGCTGTATCTCGTCCTCTGTGTACCCTGGCTGTATCTTATCTTCTGCGTGCTCCGGCTGTATCTCGTCCTCTGTGTACCCTGGCTGTATCTTATCTTCTGTGTACTCCGGCTGTATCTTGTCATCTGTACTCCGGCTGTATCTCGTCCTCTGTGTACCCTGGCTGTATCTTATCTTCTGTGTGCTCCGGCTGTATCTCGTCCTCTGTGTACCCCGGCTGTATCTCGTCCTCTGTGTACCCTGGCTGTATCTTATCTTCTGTGTGCCCCGGCTGTATCTCGTCCTCTGTGTACCCTGGCTGTATCTTATCTTCTGTGTGCCCCGGCTGTATCTCGTCCTCTGTGTACCCCGGCTGTATCTCGTCCTCTGTGTACCCTGGCTGTATCTTATCTTCTGTGTACCCCGGCTGTATCTCGTCCTCTGTGTGCCCCGGCTGTATCTCGTCCTCTGTTTACCCCTGCTGTATCTCATCTTCTGTGTACCCCGGCTGTATCTCGTTCTCTGTGTACCCCGGCTGTATCTCGTTTTCTGTGTACCCTGGCTGTATCTTATCTTCTGTGTGCTCCGGCTGTATCCCATCCTCGGTGTACCCCGGCTGTATCTCGTCCTCTGTGTACCCAGGCTGTATCTTATCTTCTGTGTACTCCGGCTGTATCTCGTCTTCTGTGTACCCCGGCTGTATCTTATCTTCTGTGTGCTCCGGCTGTATCTCATCCTCTGTACCCCGGCTGTATCTCATCCTCTGTGTACCCCTGTTGTATCTCGTCCTCTGTGTACCCTGGCTGTATCTTATCTTCTGTGTACTACGGCTGTATCTCGTCCTCTGTGTACCCCGGCTGTATCTCATCTTCTGTGTACCCCGGCTGTATCTCGTCCTCTGTGTACCCCGGCTGTATCTCATCTTCTGTATACCCCGGCTGTATCTCGTCCTCTGTGTACCCCGGCTGTATCTCGTCCTCTGTGTACCCTGGCTGTATCTCGTCCTCTGTGTACCCCGGCTGTATCTCGTCCTCTGTGTACCCCGGCTGTATCTCGTCCTCTGTGTACCCTGGCTGTATCTTATCTTCTGTGTGCTCCGGCTGTATCTCGTCCTCTGTGTACCCCGGCTGTATCTCGTCCTCTGTGTACCCTGGCTGTATCTTATCTTCTGTGTACTACGGCTGTATCTCGTCCTCTGTGTACCCCGGCTGTATCTCATCTTCTGTGTACCCCGGCTGTATCTCGTCCTCTGTGTACCCCGGCTGTATCTCATCTTCTGTATACCCCGGCTGTATCTCGTCCTCTGTGTACCCCGGCTGTATCTCGTCCTCTGTGTACCCTGGCTGTATCTCGTCCTCTGTGTACCCCGGCTGTATCTCGTCCTCTGTGTACCCCGGCTGTATCTCGTCCTCTGTGTACCCTGGCTGTATCTTATCTTCTGTGTGCTCCGGCTGTATCTCGTCCTCTGTGTACCCCGGCTGTATCTCGTCCTCTGTGTACCCTAGCTGTATCTTATCTTCTGTGTACCCCGGCTGTATCTCGTCCTCTGTGTACCCTGGCTGTATCTTATCTTCTGCGTGCTCCGGCTGTATCTCGTCCTCTGTGTACCCTGGCTGTATCTTATCTTCTGTGTACTCCGGCTGTATCTTGTCCTCTGTGTACCCTGGCTGTATCTTATCTTCTGTGTACTCCGGCTGTATCTTATCTTCTGTGTACACCGGCTGTATCTCGTCCTCTGTGTACCCCGGCTGTATCTCATCTGCTGTGTACCCCGGCTGTATCTCATCTGCTGTGTGCCCCGGCTGTATCTCATCTGCTGTGTACCCCGGCTGTATCTCATCTGCTGTGTGCCCCAGCTGTATCTCATCTGCTGTGTGCCCCGGCTGTATCTCATCTGCTGTGTGCCCCGGCTGTATCTCATCTTCTGTGTGCCCCGGCTGTATCTCGTCCTCTGTGTACCCCGGCTGTATCTCGTCTTCTGTGTACCCCGGCTGTATCTCGTCCTCTGTGTACCCCGGCTGTATCTCGTCCTCTGTGTACCCCGGCTGTATCTCATCTTCTGTGTACCCCGGCTGCATCACGTCCTCTGTGTACCCCGGCTGTATCTCATCTGCTGTGTACCCCGGCTGTATCTCATCTGCTGTGTGCCCCGGCTGTATCTCATCTGCTGTGTGCCCCGGCTGTATCTCATCTTCTGTGTGCCCCGGCTGTATCTCGTCCTCTGTGTACCCCGGCTGTATCTCGTCTTCTGTGTACCCCGGCTGTATCTCGTCTTCTGTGTACCCCGGCTGTATCTCGTCCTCTGTGTACCCCGGCTGTATCTCATCTTCTGTGTACCCCGGCTGCATCTCGTCCTCTGTGTACCCCGGCTGTATCTCATCTGCTGTGTACCCCGGCTGTATCTCATCTTCTGTGTACCCCAGCTGTATCTCGTCATCTGTGTACCCCGGCTGTATCTCATCTTCTGTGTACCCCGGCAGTATCTCGTCCTCTGTGTACCCCGGCTGTATCTCATCTGCTGTGTACCCCGGCTGTATCTCATCTGCTGTGTACCCCGGCTGTATCTCGTCTCCTGTGTACCCCGGCTGTATCTCATCTGCTGTGTACCCCGGCTGTATCTCATCTTCTGTGTACCCCGGCTGTATCTCATCTTCTGTGTACCCCGGCTGTATCTCATCTGCTGTGTACCCCGGCTGTATCTCATCTTCTGTGTACCCCGGCTGTATCTCATCTTCTGTGTACCCCGGCTGTATCTCATCTTCTGTGTATCCCGGCTGTATCTCATCTTCTGTGTACCCCGGCTGTATCTCATCTTCTGTGTACCCCGGCTGTATCTTATCTTCTGTGTACCCCGGCTGTATCTCATCTTCTGTGTACCCCGGCTGTATCTCGTCCTCTGTGTATCCCGGCTGTATCTCATCTTCTGTGTACCCCGGCTGTATCTCGTCCTCTGTGTATCCCGGCTGTATCTCATCTTCTGTGTACCCCGGCTGTATCTCGTCCTCTGTGTATCCCGGCTGTATCTTATCTTCTGTGTACCCCGGCTGTATCTCATCTGCTGTGTACCCCGGCTGTATCTCATCCTCTCGGGACATGTGTGACAGGCTCGTACACAGCGCCCTCTGCTGGTCCATGGATTGTTCGCGCCCCCCTCAGCGCCCCCCTCAGCGCCCCCTCCGCTCCTCGCTCCCGCCCGGATCACCCCCTGTCACATGACCACTGCGCCTTGTGTCTCCCCAGTTGCATCAGCCGGGAGCCTCGTTTTAGATGACTGGCAGCTGAGTCGCCCAATAGAATCGTACAACCAGCACATGTAAGCCAATCACCGCCGAGTTAGGGCGGGGCTTCTGTCAGCGGTTTCTGTCCAAGAGGAGACAACGTGAAAAGCCGAAGAAGCGACAGGAGGAGACCCCGGAGGTAAAGAGGCGGCGGAGCGGCCCGGGGGGAGCGGAACCGGCCCGGGGGGAGCGGAACCGGCCCGGGGGGAGCGGAACCGGCCCGGGGGGAGCGGAACCGGCCCGGGGGGAGCGGAGCCGGCATGTGAGGGAGCGGAGCCGGCATGTGAGGGAGCGGAGCGGCCCGGGGGGAGCGGAGCCGGCATGTGAGGGAGCGGAGCGGCCCGGGGGGAGCGGAGCCGGCATGTGAGGGAGCGGAGCGGCCCGGGGGGAGCGGAGCCGGCATGTGAGGGTGCGGAGCCGGCATGTGAGGGAACGGAGCGGCCCGGGGGGAGCGGAGCCGGCATGTGAGGGTGCGGAGCCGGCATGTGAGGGAGCGGAGCGGCCCGGGGGGAGCGGAGCCGGCATGTGAGGGTGCGGAGCCGGCATGTGAGGGTGCGGAGCCGGCATGTGAGGGTGCGGAGCCGGCCCGGGGGGAGCGGAGCCGGCATGTGAGGGTGCGGAGCCGGCCCGGGGGGAGCGGAGCCGGCGTGTGAGGGTGCGGAGCCGGCATGTGAGGGTGCGGAGCCGGCATGTGAGGGTGCGGAGCCGGCCCGGGGGGAGCGGAGCCGGCATGTGAGGGTGCGGAGCCGGCCCGGGGGGAGCGGAGCCGGCATGTGAGGGTGCGGAGCCGGCATGTGAGGGAGCGGAGCCGGCATGTGAGGGAACGGAGCCGGCATGTGAGGGAGCGGAGCCGGCATGTGAGGGAGCGGAGCCGGCATGTGAGGGAGCGGAGCGGCCCGGGGGGAGCGGAGCCGGCATGTGAGGGTGCGGAGCCGGCATGTGAGGGTGCGGAGCCGGCATGTGAGGGTGCGGAGCCGGCCCGGGGGGAGCGGAGCCGGCATGTGAGGGTGCGGAGCCGGCATGTGAGGGTGCGGAGCCGGCCCGGGGGGAGCGGAGCCGGCATGTGAGGGTGCGGAGCCGGCATGTGAGGGAGCGGAGCCGGCATGTGAGGGAGCGGAGCCGGCCCGGGGGGAGCGGAGCCGGCATGTGAGGGAGCGGAGCCGGCATGTGAGGGAGCGGAGCGGCCCGGGGGGAGCGGAGCCGGCATGTGAGGGAGCGGAGCCGGCATGTGAGGGAGCGGAGCCGGCATGTGAGGGAACGGAGCCGGCCCGGGGGGAGCGGAGCCGGCATGTGAGGGAACGGAGCCGGCCCGGGGGGAGCGGAGCCGGCATGTGAGGGAACGGAGCGGCCCGGGGGGAGCGGAGCCGGCATTTGAGGGAGCGGAGCGGCCCGGGGGGAGCGGAGCCGGCATGTGAGGGTGCGGAGCCGGCATGTGAGGGTGCGGAGCCGGCCCGGGGGGAGCGGAGCCGGCATGTGAGGGAGCGGAGCGGCCCGGGGGGAGCGGAGCCGGCATGTGAGGGAGCGGAGCCGGCATGTGAGGGAGCGGAGCGGCCCGGGGGGAGCGGAGCCGGCATTTGAGGGAGCGGAGCGGCCCGGGGGGAGCGGAGCCGGCATGTGAGGGAGCGGAGCCGGCATGTGAGGGTGCGGAGCCGGCCCGGGGGGAGCGGAGCCGGCATGTGAGGGAACGGAGCGGCCCGGGGGGAGCGGAGCCGGCATGTGAGGGAACGGAGCGGCCCGGGGGGAGCGGAGCCGGCATGTGAGGGAGCGGAGCGGCCCGGGGGGAGCGGAGCCGGCATTTGAGGGAGCGGAGCGGCCCGGGGGGAGCGGAGCCGGCATGTGAGGGTGCGGAGCCGGCATGTGAGGGTGCGGAGCCGGCATGTGAGGGAGCGGAGCCGGCATGTGAGGGAGCGGAGCCGGCATGTGAGGGTGCGGAGCCGGCCCGGGGGGAGCGGAGCCGGCATGTGAGGGTGCGGAGCCGGCATGTGAGGGTGCGGAGCCGGCCCGGGGGGAGCGGAGCCGGCATGTGAGGGTGCGGAGCCGGCATGTGAGGGTGCGGAGCCGGCATGTGAGGGTGCGGAGCCGGCATGTGAGGGTGCGGAGCCGGCATGTGAGGGTGCGGAGCCGGCATGTGAGGGTGCGGAGCCGGCATGTGAGGGTGCGGAGCCGGCATGTGAGGGTGCGGAGCCGGCCCGGGGGGAGCGGAGCCGGCATGTGAGGGTGCGGAGCCGGCATGTGAGGGTGCGGAGCCGGCCCGGGGGGAGCGGAGCCGGCATGTGAGGGTGCGGAGCCGGCATGTGAGGGTGCGGAGCCGGCATGTGAGGGTGCGGAGCCGGCATGTGAGGGTGCGGAGCCGGCATGTGAGGGTGCGGAGCCGGCATGTGAGGGTGCGGAGCCGGCATGTGAGGGTGCGGAGCCGGCATGTGAGGGTGCGGAGCCAGCCCGGGGGGAGCGGAGCCGGCATGTGAGGGTGCGGAGCCGGCATGTGAGGGTGCGGAGCCGGCATGTGAGGGTGCGGAGCCGGCATGTGAGGGTGCGGAGCCGGCATGTGAGGGTGCGGAGCCGGCATGTGAGGGTGCGGAGCCGGCATGTGAGGGTGCGGGGACGGAACCGACCCCGGGGAGGGAGAGGATTGAATGTCTGGGGGGAGGGGAATAGAAACCGGGGTTTGGGGGGGAATTATCCCCGGTATAGAGGGGGATGCTGGGGACTCCCCTGTACATAGACGTGTGTGGTTGGGGGGATGGGGATCCCCCCCTTATATAGATGTTTGGGGGGCATTTCTGCTTTCGGGTTCTGGCTTTCGCTGGTCTATGATCTCGGTGGTCTCGCTGTATTCTGGGGTTCATGGCACTTCACCCCCCCCATCCCCCCTGATGTGACTGATTCTGGGGGTCGCCTTATAATGTGGGGTCTTTTTCCGCAGGTCACGGTCACCATGACGACGACACTGACAGCTTCCGCCATCCGACAGAAGTTCATCGACTTCTTCAAGGAGAATGGTCACACGTACGTCCACTCCTCGGCCACCGTCCCCCTGGACGACCCCACGCTGCTGTTTGCCAACGCCGGCATGAACCAGGTCAGTGTCCGCTGTGTGCGGTGGTGTCCGGCCTGTGGCCCCCCGCGCTGCGGAGCGGCTCCTACAATATATAATACATGGGGGGGCAGTTCTGCAGAGCGGCTCCTACAATATATAATACATGGGGGGGCAGCGCTGCGGAGCGGCTCCTACAATATATAATACATGGGGGGGCAGCGCTGCGGAGCGGCTCCTACAATATATAATACATGGGGGGGCAGCGCTGCGGAGCGGCTCCTACAATATATAATACATGGGGGGGGCACAGCGCTGCGGAGCGGCTCCTACAATATATAATACATGGGGGGGCAGCGCTGCGGAGCGGCTCCTACAGTATATAATACATGGGGGGGCAGCGCTGCGGAGCGGCTCCTACAATATATAATACATGGGGGGGCACAGCGCTGCGGAGCGGCTCCTACAATATATAATACGTGGGGGGGGCAGCGCTGCGGAGCGGCTCCTACAATATATAATACGTGGGGGGGGCAGCGCTGCGGAGCGGCTCCTACAATATATAATACATGGGGGGGGCACAGCGCTGCGGAGCGGCTCCTACAATATATAATACGTGGGGGGGCAGCGCTGCGGAGCGGCTCCTACAATATATAATACGTGGGGGGGCAGCGCTGCGGAGCGGCTCCTACAATATATAATACGTGGGGGGGCAGCGCTGCGGAGCGGCTCCTACAATATATAATACGTGGGGGGGCAGCGCTGCGGAGCGGCTCCTACAATATATAATACGTGGGGGGGCAGCGCTGCGGAGCGGCTCCTACAATATATAATACGTGGGGGGGCAGCGCTGCGGAGCCACTCATACAATACGTGGGCTGCAGCGTTCAGGGCAGAATGTGGTGAATTTTCCATCAGAATTTGGGAAGTTGTGAAATATAAATGTCTGTTCTGTTCCTGATCTGAGGATGAATCTGCTGCACCTCATCTCCAGGATAGGAGAGGTCACCACTTACTGCAGGGATGTATCACATCAGCCATGTACAGTGCAACCAGAAGACTCCAGCCGCTCTCTATACAGACACATCTACAGGTTTTCCCCCCCACTCTCTATACAGACACATCTGCAGGGTTTTCCCCCCGCTCTCTATACAGACACATCTGCAGGGTTTTCCCCCCGCTCTCTATACAGACACATCTGCAGGGTTTTCCCCCCGCTCTCTATACAGACACATCTGCAGGGGTTTCCCCCCCCCCGCTCTCTATACAGACACATCTGCAGGGTTTTCCCCCCGCTCTCTATACAGACACATCTGCAGGGTTTTCCCCCCGCTCTCTATACAGACACATCTGCAGGGGTTTTCCCCCCCGCTCTCTATACAGACGCATCTGCAGGGGTTTTCCCCCCCGCTCTCTATACAGACACATCTGCAGGGTTTTCCCTGTGCTCTCTGTACAGGCACATCTGCAGGGTTTTCCCCTCTGCTCTATACAGACACATCTGTGGGGTTTTCCCTCCGCTCTCTGTACAGACACATCTGTGGGGTTTTCCCTCCGCTCTCTATACAGACACATCTGTGGGGTTTTCCCTCCGCTCTCTATACAGACGCATCTGCGGGGTTTTCCCCTCTGCTCTCTATACAGACACATCTGTGGGGTTTTCCCTCCGCTCTCTATACAGACGCATCTGCAGGGTTTTCCCTCCGCTCTCTATACAGACGCATCTGTGGGGTTTTCCCTCCGCTCTCTATACAGACGCATCTGTGGGGTTTTCCCTCCGCTCTCTATACAGACGCATCTGCGGGGTTTTCCCCTCTGCTCTCTATACAGACACATCTGTGGGGTTTTCCCTCCGCTCTCTATGCAGACACATCTGCAGGTTTGTCCCTCCGCTCTCTATACAGGCACATCTGCAGGGTTTTCCCTCCGCTCTCTATACAGACACATCTGTGGGGTTTTCCCCCCCCGCTCTCTATACAGACACATCTGTGGGGTTTTCCCTCCGCTCTCTGTACAGACACATCTGTGGGGTTTTCCCTCCGCTCTCTATACAGACACATCTGTGGGGTTTTCCCTCCGCTCTCTGTACAGACGCATCTGTGGGGTTTTCCCTCCGCTCTCTATACAGACACATCTGTGGGGTTTTCCCTCCGCTCTCTATACAGACACATCTGTGGGGTTTTCCCCCCCGCTCTCTATACAGACGCATCTGTGGGGTTTTCCCTCCGCTCTCTATACAGACACATCTGTGGGGTTTTCCCTCCGCTCTCTATACAGACACATCTGTGGGGTTTTCCCCCCCGCTCTCTATACAGACGCATCTGTGGGGTTTTCCCTCCGCTCTCTATACAGACGCATCTGCGGGGTTTTCCCTCCGCTCTCTATACAGACGCATCTGCGGGGTTTTCCCTCTGCTCTCTATACAGACACATCTGTGGGGTTTTCCCTCCGCTCTCTATACAGACACATCTGCAGGTTTTCCCTCCGCTCTCTATACAGACACATCTGTGGGGTTTTCCCCCCCGCTCTCTATACAGACACATCTGCGGGGTTTTCCCTCCGCTCTCTATACAGACGCATCTGCGGGGTTTTCCCCTCTGCTCTCTGTACAGACACATCTGTGGGGTTTTCCCCCCCCGCTCTCTATACAGACGCATCTGCGGGGTTTTCCCCTCTGCTCTCTATACAGACACATCTGTGGGGTTTTCCCTCCGCTCTCTGTACAGGCGCATCTGTGGGGTTTTCCCTCCGCTCTCTATACAGACGCATCTGTGGGGTTTTCCCTCCGCTCTCTATACAGACACATCTGCAGGGTTTCCCCTCCGCTCTCTATACAGACGCATCTGTGGGGTTTTCCCTCCGCTCTCTATACAGACGCATCTGCGGGGTTTTCCCCTCTGCTCTCTATACAGACACATCTGTGGGGTTTTCCCTCCGCTCTCTATACAGACGCATCTGTGGGGTTTTCCCTCCGCTCTCTATACAGACACATCTGTGGGGTTTTCCCTCCGCTCTCTGTACAGACGCATCTGTGGGGTTTTCCCTCCGCTCTCTATACAGACGCATCTGCGGGGTTTTCCCTCTGCTCTCTATACAGACATCTGCGGGGTTTTCCCCTCTGCTCTCTATACAGACGCATCTGCGGGGTTTTCCCCTCTGCTCTCTGTACAGGCACATCTGCGGGGTTTTCCCTCTGCTCTCTGTACAGGCACATCTGCAGGTTTTGCCCTCCGCTCTCTATACAGACACATCTGCGGGGTTTTCTCTCGTTTTCGGACAATTAGGAAGCAATAATATTTCTATTTGCCAAATGCCAGAATAATGAGAGAGATAATGTTTTCAGGCATTTTTATTACTTTCTGCACAGTCAGAAGTTTCCATACATAAGAGCACTGTGTCTTTATACACTATGGGACCGCCCATATGATGATGTCGTGTCTTTGGAAGCTTCTGATAGGCTTATTGGCAACATCTGAGTTAGAGACACACCTGTGGATGTATTGTAATGCACCTGATACACACGGCTTCTCTGTGCAGCATCATGAGAAAGTCACAAGAAATCAGCCAAGATCTCAGGAGGGGAATTGTGGACTTGCACAAGTCTGGTTCATCCTTGGTGCAGTTTCCAGACACCTGAAGATGCTTCATTCATCTGTACAAACACTTATACACAAGTACAAAGAAGATGGGAATGTGCAGCCATCATACCGCTCAGGAAGGAGACTGGTACTGTGCACCAGAGATGAATGTGCTTTGGTCAGACCTGTGCAGATCAACCCAAGAACAAAAGCAGAAGACCTTGTGAAGATGCTGGCGGAAGCTGGTAAGATTGTGTCATTATCCACAGTGACACGACAAAAGCAGAAGACCTTGTGAAGATGCTGGAGGAAGCTGGTAACATTGTGTCATTATCCACAGTGACACAACAAAAGCAGAAGACCTTGTGAAGATGCTGGAGGAAGCTGGTAAGATTGTGTCATTATCCACAGTGACACAACAAAAGCAGAAGACCTTGTGAAGATGCTGGAGGAAGCTGGTAACATTGTGTCCTTATCCACAGTGACACAACAAAAGCAGAAGACCTTGTGAAGATGCTGGAGGAAGCTGGTAAGATTGTGTCATTATCCACAGTGACACGGGTCCTGTATTAACATGGGGTGAATGACCACTCTGCAGGAAGAAGCCATTACTCCAAAAGAAACAGAAAAAGCCAGATTAAGGTTTGCAAATGCAACAGGAACGAAAACCTTAATATGTGGAGACGTCCTGGGGTCTGAGGAAACTAACATTGAAGTGTTTGGCCATAATGACCATCGTTACGTTTGAAGCCTAAGAACATCATCCCAGCTGTGACACACGGGGGCAGCATCATGTTGTGGGGTTGTTTTGCTGCAGGAGGGACTGGTGACGTCACAAAATAGATGCATCATGAGGAAAGAAGATTGTGGCCATACTGAAGAACATCTCAAGACATCAGCCAGGAGCTTACAGCTTGGGCAGAAATGGGGCTTCCAAATGGACAATGACCGGAAGCTACTGCCAAACTGGTCACACAGGGGCTTGAGGAGCACAGAGTCAATGTTTTGGAGTGGCCATCATAAAGCCCTGATCTCAGTCCTGGAGGAGAGGGGTGATGGGGGTGGGGGTAAGTGGCCCAGGGAGGTGGATGAACTGGAAGGGGGAAAGTGGGTGAACTAGAAGCGGGGGGGAGAGAGGGGGGGGGCAGGTTTGGCAAAGAGGGTGGCAGTAGTGATGTCCCTGCAGGGGATGCTGGGGGTTGTGTTTCTCCCCTGTACGTCTGACACGGCTCCTCTTCTTCTCCAGTTCAAGCCGATCTTCCTGAACACCATAGACCCCTCTCACCCGATGGCCAGGCTGAGCCGCGCCGCCAACACTCAGAAGTGTATCCGCGCCGGGGGGAAGCACAACGACCTGGACGACGTGGGGAAGGACGTCTACCATCACACCTTCTTCGAGATGCTGGGATCCTGGTCTTTTGGAGATTACTTCAAGGTGAGGCCTGGTGCCCAGTGCAGCGGGCGCAGTGATGGCCGCCCTGCGAGTACTAACCCTGTGCTGCCCCCTGCAGGAGCTGGCATGTAAACTGGCCCTGGACCTTCTGACCAAGGAGTTTGGCATCGACATTGAGCGCCTGTACGTCACCTACTTTGGTGGTAACGAGGCGGCCGGTCTAGATCCAGACTTGGAATGTAAACAGATCTGGCTCAACCTGGGGTAAGATGGGGTTGGGTGGGTCTTGGAGGGGTGGGGTACATTGTGCCACCTCACTGCTCAGGGGGGCCCCTGGGATGGGGGATGCTGTGCCGCCTCACTGCTCGGGGGAATGGGGCCCCCGGGGTGGGGGACGCTGTGCCGCCTCACTGCTCGGGGGAATGGGGCCCCCGGGGTGGGGGACGCTGCGCCGCCTCACTGCTCGGGGGAATGGGGCCCCTGGTGTCGGGGACGCTGACACTTCTTCGTAAAGGATGGGTGCAGCATCTCTGGGGCAATGACGACTCTTCTGTTTTTCCTCTCAGGCTTCCAGAGAGCCGCATTCTACCAGGCAGCATGAAGGACAACTTCTGGGAGATGGGGGACACGGGCCCCTGCGGACCCTGCAGTGAGATGCACTTTGACCGGATCGGGGGCCGTGATGCCGCTCACTTGGTGAATATGGACGACCCCAACGTGCTGGAGATCTGGAATCTGGTGTTCATTCAGTTTAACAGGTAACAGACTGCGGCAGCGGAGACTGCCCTGGTTCCGGTGGGGCTCGCGGGTGCGGGCCCTGGTTCCGGTGGGGCTCGCGGGTGCGGGCCCTGGTTCCGGTGGGGCTCGCGGGTGCGGGCCCTGGGACTTCTAGGGCTGGTGCATTCTTCTGTATATAGAGTTGGGGGCCGCTTCCTCCCATCGCTGTATCTGTAGCCCCCCGACACTACGTGGCTGTTCTCTTATAGGGAAAGTGATGGGAGCCTGAAATTGCTGCCCAAGAAAAGTATTGACACCGGGATGGGGCTGGAGCGGCTGGTGTCCGTGCTGCAGACCAAGATGTCCAACTACGACACCGACCTCTTTGTGCCGTACTTTGACGCCATCCAGAAGGTACAAGTGATGTCGTGCTGTGGGGGGGGTGTTCCGGGTGCCGTGCTGTGAAGGGAGGGTCCCAGGTGCTGAAGAGGGAGGGGGGGGGTGGGGGAGGGTCCCGGGTGCCGTGCTGTGGGGGGGTGTTCCGGGTGTCGTGCTGAGGGGGGGGTACTCGTAGGCCGTGGTGTGTGTTTTTGTTTTTTTTTTTGGGGGGGGGGAGGGGAAGGGGGTGCTGGTTCGTGGGGGGAGGGGTGTCCCACGTATTGTGCGGTGGGATGGTCCTGGGGAGGGGGGGGGTTAGACTGATATCCACCCCACTCATGTGGAATAATTTGGCTGTCATCTGCAGAGATTAAGGGGTTAAACATGGTCTGACGTCTTCACCATTGACTCTTTCATGGATCAGTATAAACCATAAGACCCTCAGGTGGATCTTGGGGTACAGTCTGCCGTGCGTTGTACGGACCCCGTCACTGTCCTGCTTCTGGGGCTGTGATTTCTGCACTTTCCTCCAGAGCGTCTCCCCTGCTGCCCCCGCTCGCAGTCTCCACCCCGGGCTCTGTGGTGTCTGGTCCTGTCACGTGTCTGTACCCGCAGGGCACCGGTGCCAGGCCGTATTCTGGCAAGGTGGGTGCAGAGGATGAGGACGGCATAGACATGGCGTACAGAGTGCTTGCAGATCACGCCAGGACGATCACGGTTGCCCTTGCTGATGGTGGCAGACCGGACAATACGGGCCGTGGGTGAGTCTTGTGGTGCGCGGTCGGGACGTCTGTGGTGCGTGGTCGGGACGTCTGTGGTGGCGCAGTTGCCTCATCTCGTCTTTACTCGCAGATATGTCTTGCGTCGTATCCTCCGCCGCGCTGTGAGATACGCACACGAGAAGCTCAACGCGGCCAAAGGATTCTTTGCTTCCCTGGTTGATGTGGTCGTCCTGTCACTGGTAAGTGTCGCCCTCCCTGCGCTGTCGTCTCCCCCCTGTAGATCCGCCGTGTCGCCCGCCCGCTATAGTGCCGCCCCCGCTACGCTGCCGTCTCCCCGCTGTAGATCCGCCGTGTCGCCCGCCCGCTATAGTGCCGCCCCCGCTGTTCTGCCGTGTCGCCCTCCCTGCGCTGTCTGCCCGCTGTAGATCCGCCGTGTCGCCCGCCTGCTATATTGCCGCCCCCGCTGTGCTGCCGTGTCGCCCTCCCTGCGCTGTCTGCCCGCTGTAGATCCGCCGTGTCGCCCGCCTGCTATATTGCCGCCCCCGCTGTGCTGCCGTGTCGCCCGCCTGCTGTAGTGTCACCCTCTTCTGTCCATTCAGGGAGATGCTTTCCCTGAGCTTAAGAAGGACCCTGACATGGTGAAGGACATCATCAACGAGGAGGAGACCCAGTTCCTGAAAACCCTCAACAGGGGGCGCCGCATCCTGGACCGCAAGATCCAGACCCTGGGGGAAAACAAAACCATCCCTGGTAGGAGAAGCCACAGCTTGCTGAGCCTCCATGACTGGCGGGGTACTGAGACCTAACATGGACTTCCCCCCCGTCCCCAGGTGACACGGCCTGGCTGCTGTACGACACATATGGTTTCCCTGTGGATCTGACCGGCCTGATCGCAGAGGAGCGAGGCCTGAGGGTGGATATGGAGAGCTTTGAGGAGGAGAGGAAGGCTGCCCAGGTAACGCCTCATCCATGGAGCTGTGTGATGGGGTCTGTGCCCTGTCGTGTGAGGGAGACGTTGTGGTTCTCCTGCGCTCTTGGGGTCCTCCCCCCTGCGCTCTTGGGGTCCTCCCCCCTGCGCTCTTGGGGTCCTCCCCCCTGCGCTCTTGGGGTCCTCCCCCCTGCGCTCTTGGGGTCCTCCCCCCTGCGCTCTTGGGGTCCTCCCCCCTGCGCTCTTGGGGTCCTCCCCCCTGCGCTCTTGGGGTCCTCCCCCCTGCGCTCTTGGGGTCCTCCCCCCTGCGCTCTTGGGGTCCTCCCCCCTGCGCTCTTGGGGTCCTCCTCATCCTCGCTCCGGCCTGTGTATTGCAGCTGAAGTCGCAGGGGAAGGGCGCAGGAGACGAGGATCTGCTGATGCTGGATATTTACGCCATTGAGGAGCTGCGCTCTCGGGGTTTGGAGCCGACTGACGATTCCCCCAAGTACAACTACACCTCCAGTTCTGATGGCGTCTATGGTAATATGGGGGGCGAGTGTCCGCTGTGCGGGGTCCTGTGTACATCCCGGGTGGGCCGGTAACCACCGTCCTCATATTCCCCAGAGTTTGAAGGTGTGGAGGCCACTGTGAAGGCCATCCGGCGGGAGAAGACCTTCGTGGAGGAGGTCAGCACCGGGCAGGAGTGCGGCCTGGTCCTGGACAAGAGCTGCTTCTATGCAGAGCAAGGAGGACAGACGTACGACGAGGGGTACATGGTCCGGGAGGACGACAGCAGCGAGGATGTGAGTGTGGTAGTGGCGGCTGGTGACGTCCTGTGGCTCACAGCTGCTCGGTGGAGTCCGGTGACCACGGCTCGTGGCTTCTCGTCCGTCCTCAGCTGTAATGACTGAGCTACACTTTTTCCTTTTTGTTTGTAGAAAACGGAGTTTAGTGTCAGGAACACGCAGGTGCGGGGCGGCTACATCCTGCATGTGGGGACGGTGTACGGCAGCCTGAAGGTCGGGGACCGCGTGCGCCTCTACGTGGACGAGGTGAGAGCTCCGCTCCGTTTCCTACAGGACCTGCCGCGTCCGGACATCTTGTAATAAGTCTCTTCACAGACGAGGCGACGTCCGGTTATGAGCAACCACACGGCCACACACATCCTGAACTTCGCCCTGCGCTCGGTCCTCGGGGAGGCGGATCAGAGGGGGTCCCTGGTCGCTCCAGACAGACTCCGATTTGACTTCACAGCAAAAGGAGCCATGAGCACAAAGGAGATCTGCAGAGCCGAGGAGATCGCGAATCGGCTGATCCAGGAGAACAAGGTGCGTGCGGCCCCTTACCCCGCCTCTGCCGACCGCCCCCCGCCTCTGCTGACCCGCCTCTCTCTGCACAGACCGTCTATGCCCTGGACTGTCCATTAGCAGCGGCTAAAGCCATTCAGGGTCTGCGCGCGGTGTTTGATGAAACCTATCCGGACCCTGTCCGTGTGGTGTCTGTGGGGATCCCTGTGGAGGAGCTGCTGGCTGACCCCTCTGGCTCCGCAGGCTCCGTCACATCGGTGGAGTTCTGCGGTGGAACGTAAGTGGGAGATAACGGGTCAGGTACATGGCGATGTCCGGGCCGGGGCCCCTGACGTTGGTTTCTCCCCCAGGCACCTGCAGAACGCCGGCCATGCTGGACAATTTGTCATTGTTACAGAAGAAGCCATAGCAAAGGGGATCCGGAGGATCGTGGCCCTCACCGGCGCAGAGGCCCAGAAGGTGGGTTGTACCTTCCTCTGTCCTTGCGAGCCGGTAATGGCCGCTCAGACAATGACTCCCTGTCTCTCCAGGCCGGGCGGCGGCAGGAGACCCTGAAAATGGCACTAGCTGAACTGGAAGCCAGAGTGAAGCAGCAGACGGCCCCCAACAAGGAGGTGCAGAAGGAGATTGCTGACCTCAGCGAGGTAGGACCGCCCGCCCCCCTCTGCCCCGCCCCCTCTGCCCCGCCCCTCTGACCTCCTGCTCTTCCTCAGACCCTGGCTACAGCCGTCATCTCTCAGTGGCAGAAGGACGAACTCCGAGAGCTTCTAAAATCCCTGAAGAAGACCATGGATGATCTAGACCGAGCCAGCAAGGCCGACATACAGAAGCGAGTGAGTGCCACGCTGAGCGCACTGATGGCGGCCATGATGGGTCTGTGTGGGTTTATTGCTCTTCTCGTTTGTCTGATCAGGTTCTGGAGAAAACCAAGCAGCTGATAACTGAGAACCCGAACCGGCCGCTCCTGGTGCTGGAGATGGAAGCCGGGGCCTCGGCCAAGGTGCGCTCATACCCTCAGCCTCGCCGTCTGGTGGCCGCCATCGCTCTGCTCATAGCTGTTCTCTTTCCTGCAGGCTCTGAATGAATCTCTGAAGCTCCTCAAGTCTCAGTCTCCGGACACTGCCGCCATTATCTTTGCTGTGGATAATGAAGCTGGAAAAATCACCTGCCTGTGCCAGGTCCCGCAGGTACGCTGCGCGGGTTGTGGAGGGCGGGTTGCACAGAGTAGGTTGCACGAGGCGGAGGGTGGGTTGCAGAGGGCAGGCTGCACGGGGTGGAGGGCGGGTTGTGGAGGGTGGGCTGCGGAGGGCGGATTGCACGGGGCGGGTTGCGGAGGGCAGGCTGCACGGGGCGGGTTGCGGAGGGCAGGCTGCACGGGGCGGAGGGCGGGGTTGCGGAGGGCAGGCTGCACGGGGCAGGCTGCACGGGGCGGAGGGTGGGGTGGAAGCCTCCACGGACGACCACTGATTCTTTTCTTCCACAGGAAACGGCAGACAAAGGCCTGAAAGCCAACGAGTGGGTGCAGCAAGTGTCCGACCTGATGGACGGCAAGGGCGGAGGCAAGGACACATCCGCTCAGGCCACGGGTAAGAACACCGCCTGCCTCCACCAAGCGCTGAGACTCGCTGAAGACTTCGCCAAACTGAAGCTCGACTCCCTGAAGAACTGAAAGCTGCAACTCAGGAAAGCTGCTCCGTCCTCTGCCCGGCACTGCTGGGACCGCGCGTCTGCCTGGCATGGAAAGTGTTGTTACGTCCCTGCCCCCGAGGGCACCGCGCCTGCACTGGGCTCATCTCCCCTCCCCCTCTCGCTGCTTAACAGTGCATCCTTCATTGACTCTAAGACTCGCGGATTGTAGAGAACGTAGCTGCTCTGGTACTGTGAAGATTAGCCAAGAGGAGGCTAACAAAGTAGGGTGCACCACTCACTAACCCGCGCCCCCGTATGGCGGCACAACGTGGCGACCACCAAGTATGTAGAATAAGCCGTGTCCCGGCAATAAAACATGATGCAGAATGTTGTCGTGTCTTCGTCATAGGAAATCACCGAAATGGAAGATGTTAAAAGCGGGGCCCCAAAAGTCCAGCCCCTGCGGTAACGAGGGCAAACACCCCTCCCCACGGGTCCGGCCCCTGCAGTAACGAGGGCAAACACCCCTCCCCACCACCCCCCCACGGGTCCAGCCCCTGCGGTAACGAGGGCAAACACCCCTCCCCACGAGTCCGGCCCCTGCGGTAACGAGGGCAAACACCCCTCCCCACCACCCCACGAGTCCGGCCCCTGCGGTAACGAGGGCAAACACCCCTCCCCACCACCCCACGAGTCCGGCCCCTGCAGTAACGAGGGCAAACACCCCTCCCCACCACCCCCCACGGGTCCAGCCCCTGCGGTAACGAGGGCAAACACCCCTCCCCACCACCCCACGAGTCCGGCCCCTGCGGTAACGAGGGCAAACACCCCTCCCCACGAGTCCGGCCCCTGCGGTAACGAGGGCAAACACCCCTCCCCACGAGTCCGGCCCCTGCGGTAACTAGGGCAAACACCCCTCCCCACCACCCCACGAGTCCGGCCCCTGCGGTAACTAGGGCAAACACCCCTCCCCACCACCCCACGAGTCTGGCCCCTGTGGTAATGAGGGCAAACACCCCTCCCCACGAGTCTGGCCCCTGTGGTAATGAGGGCAAACACCCCTCCCCACCACGAGTCCAGCCCCTGCGGTAACTAGGGCAAATTCCTTCCCCCCCCCCTCCCATGAGTCCAGCCCCTCCACAACTCTGGTTCCTGCTGTAACAAGGGGGCTCCTGAGTAGATCTGTGCGGCCCCTCGCATGCTGATGGTGGGAGATTACCCTTCTTCAGGCACGCGCTGTGGTGTGCAGCAGGTCGGGTACATAAAGCAGAGCAGGGGTCGCGGGTTGTTGGTTTGGATCCAGGTAATTTGGGCTCAGACGGTTTGTGATGGTTTTCAGCACACGCTGGTGATGGGTGAGTGCACTCTATGGGGGGGGGGTTTGTATTAGCGGTGCTCGGCCGAGGATCTCGGGTGCTGTGTTTTGTCTGAAACAACGACCACAATGCATCGTCTTGCGTCACTGCATGATGCAGCCGGCAGCGCAGCCCCCGCATCTGACTCACCGGGGATCACACAACAGCTTTAGATGGAACCTTCCAGAAACGCTCTTTATGGTGGAGAGACGACCGGCCAATCACTGACTCCAGAGCGTCTGAAGTGCTCGGCCCAAGTAAAGAGCACCCGAGAAGACGTGCCCACACAGCACTAGCACACGCACATTAGCAGCGCCTCCGGGACGTTTGCTCATCACTAGTGTGTGCGCGCGCACACACACACACACACACACACTAGCAGCGCCTCTGGGACGGTCGCCCAGTACTAGCACACACACACACTAGCAGCGCCTCTGGGACGGTTGCCCAGCACTAGCACACACACACACACATTAACAGTGCCTCTGGGACAGTCGCCCAGCACTAGCGCACACACACACACACACACACACACACACACTAGCAGTGACTCCGGGACAGTCGCCCAGCACTAGCGCGCACACACACACTAGCAGTGCCTCCGGGACAGTCGCCCAGCACTAGCGCACACATTAGCAGTCTGAGCCGCCGCATGCTTCCACTGAGTTTTTGCTTGTTCACAGGTGAGAAAAAGAAAACCAAACTGAGCAGAAGGTGAAGAGCGGAACAAATGAGTCACATGGCACACAATTTGTTAAAATTATTTCTGTTTTGTTCCTCTCTCTGGTTTCCGGCGGTCGCTCTGCCCCCTCCTCTCTCTGGTTTCCAGCGGTCGCTCTGCCCCCTCCTCTCTCTGGTTTCCGGCGGCCGCTCTGCCCCCTCTCTCTGGTTTCCGGCGGTCGCTCTGTCCCCTCCTCTCTCTGGTTTCCGGCAGTCGCTCTGTCCCCTCCTCTCTCTGGTTTCCGGCGGTCGCTCTGCCCCCTCCTATCTCTGGTTTCCGGTGGCCGCTCTGTCCCCTCCTCTCTCTGGTTTCTGGCGGCCGCTCTGTCACCTCCTCTCTCTGGTTTCCTCTGGTCGCTCTGCCCCCTCGTCCTCTTTCTGGTTTCCGGCAGCCGCTCTGCCCCCTCGTCCTCTCTCTGGTTTCCAGCGGCCGCTCTGTCCCCTCGTCCTCTCTCTGGTTTATTGCGGCCGCTCTGTCCCCTCGTTTCTCTGGTTTCTTGCGGTCGCTCTGTCCCCTCCTCTCTGTGGTTTCCGGGGGCCGCTCTATCCCCTTTTCTCTGTGGTTTCCGGCGGTCGCTCTATCCCCTCCTCTCTGTGGTTTCCGGCGGCCGCTCTGTCCCTCCTCTCTGTGGTTTCCGGCGGTCGCTCTGTCCCCTGCTCTCTCTGGTTTCACCCCGCTCTGTCCCCTCGTCCTCTCTCTGGTTTCCGGCGGCCGCTCTGTCCCCTTTTCTCTCTGGTTTCCGGCGGCCGCTCTGTCCCCTGTTCTCTCTGGTTTCCGGCGGCCGCTCTGTCCCCTTTTCTCTCTGGTTTCCGGCGGCCGCTCTGTCCCCTTTTCTCTCTGGTTTCCGGCGGCCGCTCTGTCCCCTTTTCTCTCTGGTTTCCGGCGGCCGCTCTGTCCCCTTTTCTCTCTGGTTTCCGGCGGCCGCTCTGTCCCCTTTTCTCTCTGGTTTCCGGCGGTCGCTCTATCCCCTCCTCTCTGTGGTTTCCGGCGGTCGCTCTGCCCCCTTTTCTCTCTGGTTTCCGGCGGCCGCTCTGTCCCCTTTTCTCTCTGGTTTCTGGCGGTCGCTCTGCCCCCTTTTCTCTCTGGTTTCCGGCGGCCACTCTGTCCCCTGTTCTGTGGTTTCCGGCGGTCGCTCTGTCCCCTTTTCTCTCTAGTTTCCGGCGGTCGCTCTATCCCCCTTTTCTCTGTGGTTTCCGGCGGTCGCTCTATCCCCTCCTCTCTGTGGTTTCCGGCGGCCGCTCTGTCCCCTTTTCTCTCTGGTTTCTGGCGGCCGCTCTGTCCCCTTTTCTCTCTGGTTTACGGCGGTCGCTCTATCCCCTCCTCTCTGTGGTTTCCGGCGGTCGCTCTGTCCCCTCCTCTCTGTGGTTTCCAGCGGCCGCTCTGTCCCCTCGTCCTCTCTCTGGTTTATTGCGGCCGCTCTGTCCCCTCGTTTCTCTGGTTTCTTGCGGTCGCTCTGTCCCCTCCTCTCTGTGGTTTCCGGGGGGGGCACTGTCCCCTCGTCCTCTCTATGGTTTCCGGGGGCCGCTCTATCCCCTTTTCTCTGTGGTTTCCGGCGGTCGCTCTATCCCCTCCTCTCTGTGGTTTCCGGTGGCCGCTCTGTCCCTCCTCTCTGTGGTTTCCGGCGGTCGCTCTGTCCCCTCCTCTCTCTGGTTTCACCCCGCTCTGTCCCCTCGTCCTCTCTCTGGTTTCCGGCGGCCGCTCTGTCCCCTTTTCTCTCTGGTTTCCGGCGGCAGCTCTGTCCCCTTTTCTCTCTGGTTTCCGGCGGCCGCTCTGTCCCCTTTTCTCTCTGGTTTCCGGCGGCCGCTCTGTCCCCTCCTCTCTGTGGTTTCCGGCGGTCGCTCTATCCCCTCCTCTCTGTGGTTTCCGGCGGCCGCTCTGTCCCCTTTTCTCTCTGGTTTCCGGCGGCCGCTCTGCCCCCTTTTCTCTCTGGTTTCCGGCGGCCGCTCTGTCCCCTTTTCTCTCTGGTTTCTGGCGGCCGCTCTGTCCCCTCGTCCTCTCTGTGGTTTCCGGCGGTCGCTCTGCCCCCTTTTCTCTCTGGTTTCCGGCGGCCGCTCTGTCCCCTGTTCTCTGTGGTTTCCGGCGGCCGCTCTGTCCCCTTTTCTCTCTGGTTTCTGGCGGTCGCTCTGCCCCCTTTTCTCTCTGGTTTCCGGCGGCCGCTCTGTCCCCTGTTCTGTGGTTTCCGGCGGTCGCTCTATCCCCTCCTCTCTGTGGTTTCCGGCGGCCTCTCTGTCCCCTTTTCTCTCTGGTTTCCGGCGGCCGCTCTGCCCCCTTTTCTCTCTGGTTTCCGGCGGCCGCTCTGCCCCCTTTTCTCTCTGGTTTCTGGCGGTCGCTCTGTCCCCTGTTCTCTCTGGTTTCCGGAGGCCGCTCTGTCCCCTTTTCTCTGTGGTTTCCGGCGGCCGCTCTATCCCCTCCTCTCTGTGGTTTCCGGCGGCCGCTCTGTCCCCTTTTCTCTCTGGTTTCTGGCGGCCGCTCTGTCCCCTTTTCTCTCTGGTTTACGGCGGTCGCTCTATCCCCTCCTCTCTGTGGTTTCCGGCGGTCGCTCTATCCCCTCCTCTCTGTGTCCCCTCCTCTCTGTGGTTTCCGGCGGCCGCTCTGTCCCCTTTTCTCTCTGGTTTCCGGCGGTCGCTCTATCCCCTCCTCTCTGTGGTTTCCGGCGGTCGCTCTATCCCCTCCTCTCTGTGGTTTCCGGCGGCCGCTCTATCCCCTCCTCTCTGTGGTTTCCGGCGGCCGCTCTGTCCCCTTTTCTCTCTGGTTTCTGGCGGCCGCTCTGTCCCCTCGTCCTCTCTGTGGTTTCCGGCGGTCGCTCTGCCCCCTTTTCTCTCTGGTTTCCGGCGGCCGCTCTGTCCCCTGTTCTCTCTGGTTTCCGGAGGCCGCTCTGTCCCCTGCTCTCTGTGGTTTCCGGAGGCCGCTCTGTCCCCTTTTCTCTCTGGTTTCCGGCGGTCGCTCTATCCCCTCCTCTCTGTGGTTTCCGGCGGCCTCTCTGTCCCCTTTTCTCTCTGGTTTCCGGCGGCCGCTCTGCCCCCTTTTCTCTCTGGTTTCTGGCGGTCGCTCTGTCCCCTGTTCTCTCTGGTTTCCGGAGGCCGCTCTGTCCCCTTTTCTCTGTGGTTTCCGGCGGTCGCTCTATCCCCTTTTCTCTCTGGTTTCTGGCGGCCGCTCTGTCCCCTTTTCTCTCTGGTTTATGGCGGTCGCTCTATCCCCTCCTCTCTGTGGTTTCCGGCGGTCGCTCTATCCCCTCCTCTCTGTGTCCCCTCCTCTCTGTGGTTTCCGGCGGCCGCTCTGTCCCCTTTTCTCTCTGGTTTCCGGCGGCCGCTCTGTCCCCTTTTCTCTCTGGTTTCCGGCGGCCGCTCTGTCCCCTTTTCTCTCTGTGGTTTCCGGCGGCCGCTCTATCCCCTCCTCTCTGTGGTTTCCGGCGGCCGCTCTATCCCCTCCTCTCTGTGGTTTCCGGCGGCCGCTCTATCCCCTCCTCTCTGTGGTTTCCGGCGGCCGCTCTGTCCCCTTTTCTCTCTGGTTTCTGGCGGCCGCTCTGTCCCCTCGTCCTCTCTGTGGTTTCCGGCGGTCGCTCTGCCCCCTTTTCTCTCTGGTTTCCGGCGGCCGCTCTGTCCCCTGTTCTCTCTGGTTTCCGGAGGCCGCTCTGTCCCCTGCTCTCTGTGGTTTCCGGCGGTCGCTCTATCCCCTCCTTTCTGTGGTTTCCGGCGGCCTCTCTGTCCCCTTTTCTCTCTGGTTTCCGGCGGCCGCTCTGCCCCCTTTTCTCTCTGGTTTCCGGCGGCCGCTCTGCCCCCTTTTCTCTCTGGTTTCCGGCGGCCGCTCTGCCCCCTTTTCTCTCTGGTTTCTGGCGGTCGCTCTGTCCCCTGTTCTCTCTGGTTTCCGGAGGCCGCTCTGTCCCCTTTTCTCTGTGGTTTCCGGCGGCCGCTCTGTCCCCTTTTCTCTCTGGTTTCCGGCGGCCGCTCTGTCCCCTTTTCTCTCTGGTTTCTGGCGGTCGCTCTGTCCCCTGTTCTCTGTGGTTTCCGGCGGCCGCTCTGTCCCCTTTTCTCTCTGGTTTGGTTTCTGGCGGTCGCTCTGTCCCCTGTTCTCTCTGGTTTCCGGCGGCCGCTCTGTCCCCTTTTCTCTCTGGTTTCCGGCGGCCGCTCTGTCCCCTTTTCTCTCTGGTTTCCGGCGGCCGCTCTGTCCCCTTTTCTCTCTGGTTTCCGGCGGCCGCTCTGTCCCCTTTTCTCTCTGGTTTCCGGCGGCCGCTCTGTCCCCTTTTCTCTCTGGTTTCCGGCGGCCACTCTGTCCCCTTTTCTCTCTGGTTTCCGGCGGCCGCTCTGTCCCCTTTTCTCTCTGGTTTCCGGCGGTCGCTCTATCCCCTCCTCTCTGTGGTTTCCGGCGGCCGCTCTATCCCCTTTTCTCTCTGGTTTCCGGCGGTCGCTCTATCCCCTCCTCTCTGTGGTTTCCGGCGGCCGCTCTGTCCCCTTTTCTCTCTGGTTTCTGGCGGCCGCTCTATCCCCTCCTCTCTGTGGTTTCCGGCGGCCGCTCTATCCCCTCCTCTCTGTGGTTTCCGGCGGCCGCTCTGTCCCCTTTTCTCTCTGGTTTCTGGCGGTCGCTCTATCCCCTCCTCTCTGTGGTTTCCGGCGGTCGCTCTATCCCCTTTTCTCTCTGGTTTCCGGCGGTCGCTCTATCCCCTCCTCTCTGTGGTTTCCGGCGGCCGCTCTGTCCCCTTTTCTCTCTGGTTTCTGGCGGCCGCTCTATCCCCTCCTCTCTGTGGTTTCCGGCGGCCGCTCTATCCCCTCCTCTCTGTGGTTTCCGGCGGCCGCTCTGTCCCCTTTTCTCTCTGGTTTCTGGCGGCCGCTCTGTCCCCTTTTCTCTCTGGTTTCCGGCGGCCGCTCTATCCCCTCCTCTCTGTGGTTTCCGGCGGTCGCTCTATCCCCTTTTCTCTCTGGTTTCCGGCGGTCGCTCTATCCCCTCCTCTCTGTGGTTTCCGGCGGCCGCTCTGTCCCCTTTTCTCTCTGGTTTCTGGCGGCCGCTCTGTCCCCTTTTCTCTCTGGTTTCCGGCGGCCGCTCTGTCCCCTTTTCTCTCTGGTTTCCGGCGGTCGCTCTGTCTCCTCCTCTCTGTGGTTTCCGGCGGCCGCTCTGTCCCCTTTTCTCTCTGGTTTCCGGCGGCCGCTCTGTCCCCTCCTCTCTGTGGTTTCCGGCGGCCGCTCTGTCCCCTCCTCTCTGTGGTTTCCGGCGGCCGCTCTGTCCCCTTTTCTCTCTGGTTTCCGGCGGCCGCTCTGTCCCCTCCTCTCTGTGGTTTCCGGCGGCCGCTCTGTCCCCTCCTCTCTGTGGTTTCCGGCGGCCGCTCTGTCCCCTTTTCTCTCTGGTTTCTGGCGGCCGCTCTATCCCCTCCTCTCTGTGTTTTCCGGCGGCCGCTCTATCCCCTCCTCTCTGTGGTTTCCGGCGGCCGCTCTGTCCCCTTTTCTCTCTGGTTTCTGGCGGCCGCTCTGTCCCCTCCTCTCTGTGGTTTCCGGCGGCCGCTCTGTCCCCTTTTCTCTCTGGTTTCCGGCGGCCGCTCTGTCCCCTTTTCTCTCTGGTTTCCGGCGGCCGCTCTATCCCCTTTTCTCTCTGGTTTCCGGCGGCCGCTCTGTCCCCTCCTCTCTGTGGTTTCCGGCAGCCGCTCTGTCCCCTCCTCTCTGTGGTTTCCGGCGGTCGCTCTATCCCCTTTTCTCTCTGGTTTCCGGCGGCCGCTCTGTCCCCTCCTCTCTGTGGTTTCCGGCGGCCGCTCTGTCCCCTCCTCTCTGTGGTTTCCGGCGGTCGCTCTGTCTCCTCCTCTCTGTGGTTTCCGGCGGCCGCTCTGTCCCCTTTTCTCTCTGGTTTCCGGCGGCCGCTCTGTCCCCTTTTCTCTCTGGTTTCCGGCGGTCGCTCTGTCCCCTTTTCTCTCTGGTTTCCGGCGGTCGCTCTATCTCCTCCTCTCTGTGGTTTCCGGCGGCCGCTCTGTCCCCTTTTCTCTCTGGTTTCCGGCGGCCGCTCTGTCCCCTCCTCTCTGTGGTTTCCGGCGGCCGCTCTGTCCCCTCCTCTCTGTGGTTTCCGGCGGCCGCTCTGTCCCCTCCTCTCTGTGGTTTCCGGCGGCCGCTCTGTCCCCTTTTCTCTGTGGTTTCCGGCGGTCGCTCTGTCTCCTCCTCTCTGTGGTTTCCGGCGGCCGCTCTGTCCCCTTTTCTCTCTGGTTTCCGGCGGTCGCTCTATCCCCTCCTCTCTGTGGTTTCCGGCGGCCGCTCTATCCCCTTTTCTCTCTGGTTTCCGGCGGTCGCTCTATCCCCTCCTCTCTGTGGTTTCCGGCGGCCGCTCTGTCCCCTTTTCTCTCTGGTTTCTGGCGGCCGCTCTATCCCCTCCTCTCTGTGGTTTCCGGCGGCCGCTCTATCCCCTCCTCTCTGTGGTTTCCGGCGGCCGCTCTGTCCCCTTTTCTCTCTGGTTTCTGGCGGTCGCTCTATCCCCTCCTCTCTGTGGTTTCCGGCGGTCGCTCTATCCCCTTTTCTCTCTGGTTTCCGGCGGTCGCTCTATCCCCTCCTCTCTGTGGTTTCCGGCGGCCGCTCTGTCCCCTTTTCTCTCTGGTTTCTGGCGGCCGCTCTATCCCCTCCTCTCTGTGGTTTCCGGCGGCCGCTCTATCCCCTCCTCTCTGTGGTTTCCGGCGGCCGCTCTGTCCCCTTTTCTCTCTGGTTTCTGGCGGCCGCTCTGTCCCCTTTTCTCTCTGGTTTCCGGCGGCCGCTCTATCCCCTCCTCTCTGTGGTTTCCGGCGGTCGCTCTATCCCCTTTTCTCTCTGGTTTCCGGCGGTCGCTCTATCCCCTCCTCTCTGTGGTTTCCGGCGGCCGCTCTGTCCCCTTTTCTCTCTGGTTTCTGGCGGCCGCTCTGTCCCCTTTTCTCTCTGGTTTCCGGCGGCCGCTCTGTCCCCTTTTCTCTCTGGTTTCCGGCGGTCGCTCTGTCTCCTCCTCTCTGTGGTTTCCGGCGGCCGCTCTGTCCCCTTTTCTCTCTGGTTTCCGGCGGCCGCTCTGTCCCCTCCTCTCTGTGGTTTCCGGCGGCCGCTCTGTCCCCTCCTCTCTGTGGTTTCCGGCGGCCGCTCTGTCCCCTTTTCTCTCTGGTTTCCGGCGGCCGCTCTGTCCCCTCCTCTCTGTGGTTTCCGGCGGCCGCTCTGTCCCCTCCTCTCTGTGGTTTCCGGCGGCCGCTCTGTCCCCTTTTCTCTCTGGTTTCTGGCGGCCGCTCTATCCCCTCCTCTCTGTGTTTTCCGGCGGCCGCTCTATCCCCTCCTCTCTGTGGTTTCCGGCGGCCGCTCTGTCCCCTTTTCTCTCTGGTTTCTGGCGGCCGCTCTGTCCCCTCCTCTCTGTGGTTTCCGGCGGCCGCTCTGTCCCCTTCTCTCTGTGGTTTCCGGCGGCCGCTCTGTCCCCTTTTCTCTCTGGTTTCCGGCGGCCGCTCTGTCCCCTTTTCTCTCTGGTTTCCGGCGGCCGCTCTATCCCCTTTTCTCTCTGGTTTCCGGCGGCCGCTCTGTCCCCTCCTCTCTGTGGTTTCCGGCAGCCGCTCTGTCCCCTCCTCTCTGTGGTTTCCGGCGGTCGCTCTATCCCCTTTTCTCTCTGGTTTCCGGCGGCCGCTCTGTCCCCTCCTCTCTGTGGTTTCCGGCGGCCGCTCTGTCCCCTCCTCTCTGTGGTTTCCGGCGGTCGCTCTGTCTCCTCCTCTCTGTGGTTTCCGGCGGCCGCTCTGTCCCCTTTTCTCTCTGGTTTCCGGCGGCCGCTCTGTCCCCTTTTCTCTCTGGTTTCCGGCGGTCGCTCTATCTCCTCCTCTCTGTGGTTTCCGGCGGCCGCTCTGTCCCCTTTTCTCTCTGGTTTCCGGCGGCCGCTCTGTCCCCTCCTCTCTGTGGTTTCCGGCGGCCGCTCTGTCCCCTCCTCTCTGTGGTTTCCGGCGGCCGCTCTGTCCCCTCCTCTCTGTGGTTTCCGGCGGCCGCTCTGTCCCCTTTTCTCTGTGGTTTCCGGCGGTCGCTCTGTCTCCTCCTCTCTGTGGTTTCCGGCGGCCGCTCTGTCCCCTTTTCTCTCTGGTTTCCGGCGGCCGCTCTGTCCCCTTTTCTCTCTGGTTTCCGGCGGCCGCTCTGTCCCCTCCTCTCTGTGGTTTCCGGCGGCCGCTCTGTCCCCTCCTCTCTGTGGTTTCCGGCGGCCGCTCTGTCCCCTCCTCTCTGTGGTTTCCGGCGGCCGCTCTGTCCCCTCCTCTCTGTGGTTTCCGGCGGTCGCTCTGTCTCCTCCTCTCTGTGGTTTCCGGCGGCCGCTCTGTCCCCTTTTCTCTCTGGTTTCCGGCGGTCGCTCTATCTCCTCCTCTCTGTGGTTTCCGGCGGCCGCTCTGTCCCCTTTTCTCTCTGGTTTCCGGCGGCCGCTCTGTCCCCTCCTCTCTGTGGTTTCCGGCGGCCGCTCTGTCCCCTCCTCTCTGTGGTTTCCGGCGGCCGCTCTGTCCCCTCCTCTCTGTGGTTTCCGGCGGCCGCTCTGTCCCCTTTTCTCTCTGGTTTCCGGCGGTCGCTCTATCCCCTCCTCTCTGTGGTTTCCGGCGGCCGCTCTATCCCCTCCTCTCTCTGGTTTCTGGCGGCCGCTCTGTCCCCTTTTCTCTCTGGTTTCCGGCGGCCGCTCTATCCCCTTTTCTCTCTGGTTTCCGGCGGCCGCTCTGTCCCCTTTTCTCTCTGGTTTCCGGCGGCCGCTCTGTCCCCCTCCTCTCTGTGGTTTCCGGCGGCCGCTCTGTCCCCTCCTCTCTGTGGTTTCCTGCGGCCGCTCTGTCCCCTTTTCTCTCTGGTTTCCGGCGGCCGCTCTGTCCCCTTTTCTCTCTGGTTTCCGGCGGTCGCTCTATCTCCTCCTCTCTGTGGTTTCCGGCGGCCGCTCTGTCCCCTTTTCTCTCTGGTTTCCGGCGGCCGCTCTGTCCCCTCCTCTCTGTGGTTTCCGGCGGCCGCTCTGTCCCCTCCTCTCTGTGGTTTCCGGCGGCCGCTCTGTCCCCTCCTCTCTGTGGTTTCCGGCGGCCGCTCTGTCCCCTTTTCTCTCTGGTTTCCGGCGGTCGCTCTATCCCCTCCTCTCTGTGGTTTCCGGCGGCCGCTCTATCCCCTCCTCTCTCTGGTTTCTGGCGGCCGCTCTGTCCCCTTTTCTCTCTGGTTTCCGGCGGCCGCTCTATCCCCTTTTCTCTCTGGTTTCCGGCGGCCGCTCTGTCCCCTTTTCTCTCTGGTTTCCGGCGGCCGCTCTGTCCCCCTCCTCTCTGTGGTTTCCGGCGGCCGCTCTGTCTCCTCCTCTCTGTGGTTTCCGGCGGCCGCTCTGTCCCCTTTTCTCTCTGGTTTCCGGCGGCCGCTCTGTCCCCTTTTCTCTCTGGTTTCCGGCGGTCGCTCTATCTCCTCCTCTCTGTGGTTTCCGGCGGCCGCTCTGTCCCCTTTTCTCTCTGGTTTCCGGCGGCCGCTCTGTCCCCTCCTCTCTGTGGTTTCCGGCGGCCGCTCTGTCCCCTCCTCTCTGTGGTTTCCGGCGGCCGCTCTGTCCCCTCCTCTCTGTGGTTTCCGGCGGCCGCTCTGTCCCCTTTTCTCTCTGGTTTCCGGCGGTCGCTCTATCCCCTCCTCTCTGTGGTTTCCGGCGGCCGCTCTATCCCCTCCTCTCTCTGGTTTCTGGCGGCCGCTCTGTCCCCTTTTCTCTCTGGTTTCCGGCGGCCGCTCTATCCCCTTTTCTCTCTGGTTTCCGGCGGCCGCTCTGTCCCCTTTTCTCTCTGGTTTCCGGCGGCCGCTCTGTCCCCCTCCTCTCTGTGGTTTCCGGCGGCCGCTCTGTCCCCCTCCTCTCTGTGGTTTCCGGCGGCCGCTCTGTCTCCTCCTCTCTGTGGTTTCCGGCGGCCGCTCTGTCCCCTTTTCTCTCTGGTTTCCGGCGGCCGCTCTGTCCCCTTTTCTCTCTGGTTTCCGGCGGTCGCTCTATCTCCTCCTCTCTGTGGTTTCCGGCGGCCGCTCTGTCCCCTTTTCTCTCTGGTTTCCGGCGGCCGCTCTGTCCCCTCCTCTCTGTGGTTTCCGGCGGCCGCTCTGTCCCCTCCTCTCTGTGGTTTCCGGCGGCCGCTCTGTCCCCTCCTCTCTGTGGTTTCCGGCGGCCGCTCTGTCCCCTTTTCTCTCTGGTTTCCGGCGGTCGCTCTATCCCCTCCTCTCTGTGGTTTCCGGCGGCCGCTCTATCCCCTCCTCTCTCTGGTTTCTGGCGGCCGCTCTGTCCCCTTTTCTCTCTGGTTTCCGGCGGCCGCTCTATCCCCTTTTCTCTCTGGTTTCCGGCGGCCGCTCTGTCCCCTTTTCTCTCTGGTTTCCGGCGGCCGCTCTGTCCCCCTCCTCTCTGTGGTTTCCGGCGGCCGCTCTGTCCCCTCCTCTCTGTGGTTTCCGGCGGTCGCTCTATCCCCTTTTCTCTCTGGTTTCCGGCGGCCGCTCTGTCCCCTCCTCTCTGTGGTTTCCGGCGGCCGCTCTGTCCCCTCCTCTCTGTGGTTTCCGGCGGCCGCTCTGTCCCCTCCTCTCTGTGGTTTCCGGCGGCCGCTCTGTCCCCCTCCTCTCTGTGGTTTCCGGCGGCCGCTCTGTCCCCTCCTCTCTGTGGTTTCCTGCGGTCGCTCTGTCTCCTCCTCTCTGTGGTTTCCGGCGGCCGCTCTGTCCCCCTCCTCTCTCTGGTTTCCGGCGGCCGCTCTGTCCCCTCCTCTCTGTGGTTTCCGGCGGCCGCTCTGTCCCCCTCCTCTCTGTGGTTTCCGGCGGCCGCTCTGTCCCTCTCTCCCCGCCTCTCTGGCTGTGGAGGACCGCAGTTATGCCGGGTGACAGCCGCCGTGTGCGCGGCCCGGACGAGTCTCAGTGCCCGCTGCTGTACGCGGATTCCCGGGAGCCCCCGGCGGGGAGGACGGGCCGCGCTGCCGGGGAGCCGCGGGCGGTGTTTGTGCGGGCCGGGCTCCTCAGTCAGGCCGCCGGCTCCGCGTACATAGAGGTCGGGGGCACGAAGGTGCTGTGCTCGGTGTCCGGGCCCCGGGAGTGGGGCGGCGGGGAGAGCCGCGGCCGCCTCCTGTGTGAGCTGCGCTGGGCTCCGTTCTCCCGGGCCGGGGCCTGGGCCTCCGCCGCCGCCTCCCGCCCGGCCGCTCTTCTGCTGCAGGAGAGCCTGGAGGCGGCGGTGCGGCTGGAGCGCTTCCCGCGGGCGGAGCTGCTGCTGTGTGCGCTGGTGCTGGAGGACCGGGGCTCCGCGCTGCCGGCCGCCGTCTCCTGCGCCTCCCTGGCCCTGGCGGACGCGGGGGTGGAGATGTACGACCTGGCGGTGGGCGCGGGGCTGAGCCGCGGAGCGGAGGAGCTGCTGCTGGACCCCGAGGACGCGGAGGAGGCGGCGGGAGCCACCATGTACCTGAGCCTGCTGCCGGCGCTGCACCAGGTACTGCGGGGGGACCGCGGGGGCGGGGAGAGCAGGCGCTGCACCAGGTACTGCGGGGGGACCGCGGGGGCGGGGGGAGGAGGCGCTGCACCAGGTACTGCGGGGGGACCGCGGGGGCGGGGAGAGGAGGCGCTGCACCAGGTACTGCGGGGGGACCGCGGGGGCGGGGGGAGGAGGCGCTGCACCAGGTACTGCGGGGGGACCGCGGGGGCGGGGGGAGGAGGCGCTGCACCATGTACTGCGGGGGGACCGCGGGGGCGGGGAGAGGAGGCGCTGCACCAGGTACTGCGGGGGGACCGCGGGGGCGGGGGGAGGAGGCGCTGCACCAGGTACTGCGGGGGGACCGCGGGGGCGGGGGGAGGAGGCGCTGCACCAGGTACTGCGGGGGGACCGCGGGGGCGGGGAGAGGAGGCGCTGCACCAGGTACTGCGGGGGGGGCGGGGAGAGGAGGCGCTGCACCAGGTACTGCGGGGGGGGGCGGGGAGAGCAGGCGCTGCACCAGGTACTGCGGGGGGACCGCGGGGGGGAGGAGGCGCTGCACCAGGTACTGCGGGGGGACCGCGGGGGGCGGGGGAGAGGAGGCGCTGCACCAGGTACTGCGGGGGGACCGCGGGGGCGGGGAGAGGAGGCGCTGCACCAGGTACTGCGGGGGGACCGCGGGGGCGGGGAGAGCAGGCGCTGCACCAGGTACTGCGGGGGGACCGCGGGGGCGGGGGGAGGAGGCGCTGCACCAGGTACTGCAGGGGGACCGCGGGGGCGGGGGGAGGAGGCGCTGCACCAGGTACTGCGGGGGGACCGCGGGGGCGGGGAGAGGAGGCGCTGCACCAGGTACTGCGGGGGGACCGCGGGGGGGAGGAGGCGCTGCACCAGGTACTGCGGGGGGACCGCGGGGGGAGGAGGCGCTGCACCAGGTACTGCGGGGGGACCGCGGGGGCGGGGAGAGGAGGCGCTGCACCAGGTACTGCGGGGGGACCGCGGGGGCGGGGAGAGCAGGCGCTGCACCAGGTACTGCGGGGGGACCGCGGGGGCGGGGGGAGGAGGCGCTGCACCAGGTACTGCGGGGGGACCGCGGGGGGAGGAGGCGCTGCACCAGGTACTGCGGGGGGACCGCGGGGGCGGGGAGAGGAGGCGCTGCACCAGGTACTGCGGGGGGACCGCGGGGGCGGGGAGAGGAGGCGCTGCACCAGGTACTGCGGGGGGACCGCGGGGGCGGGGAGAGGAGGCGCTGCACCAAGTACTGCGGGGGGACCGCGGGGGCGGGGAGAGGAGGCGCTGCACCAGGTACTGCGGGGGGGGCGGGGAGAGGAGGCGCTGCACCAGGTACTGCGGGGGAGCTTCACTAGATACGGCTGGGAGGGTAAGCGGGCCCTATATACTGGTGTGTAGGGTCGGGGGCTATATACCGTGGCGGCTGTGACCCCCGATGTGTCTCTCCTGCAGGTCTCCGGTCTCCTGTGCAGCGGTGAGTGGGAGGGTGACAGCCCGGCGGCGGCGGTGCAGATGTGTATGGAGGGCTGTCAGCGGCTGTACCCCGTGCTACAGCAGAGTCTCCTGAAGGCGACAAAGAGGAAGGTGGCGGCCCCCCAGTCCGGATGACGAGTGGCTGCCCCCCAGTCCGGATGACGAGTGGCGGCCCCCCAGTCCGGATGACGAGTGGCTGCCGGCGATGGCGGCTCTGGCCTCGGGGAGGCTTCTTGTATATTTTCTGAACGTTATGATCTTCAATCCACTGCACTCAGAGGATGGACGAGCGACCGAGGAGCTGGTGCGTCACCCCTGTGACTGGGGGGCACTGACCGCTGGGGGTTGTCACATCCCCTCCCCCGTCCTGGACTATTTGTTTTGTTTTTTTTGTAAGAATTGTATAAAAGTTTTTTCATAGGAAACGCTGTTCTGTGATTTTCTGTAGCAACAACTGTGACTGAGCGGAGCTGCGAGATACAAGCTCCAGATCCGGGCGCAGACCCCCCCCCCCCCTCCAGGCGCAGGCCCCCCCACATTCCTCCAGATCCGGGCGCAGGCCCCCCACACCCCTCCAGATCCGGGCGCAGGCCCCCCCACACCCCTCCAGATACGGGCGCAGGCCCCCCACACCCCTC